>NC_141834.1:14232340-14385048 GCF_982586985.1 Callionymus lyra
CGTGTTCCCCGATGAATTATAGATGTTATTTGAAATTGTTGATTGTTCTTAAATGACATCATTAATCAGAAGTAGAAACAACTGTGAGCCCCGGAGAGGATAGAGAGGGAAAATGTCTCTGCAGAGCGAGCGTGCGTGAAGATAAAGAGTTTGCTGTGTCTTAGAGCTTCTGGAGAGGCGAAGGGTTGAGCTCTGGAGGCAAGACACGGCTGTGCATCTGAGGAGGAATCAAGATTATCAGAGGACGTGAGGCGCACACGGACTCAAGTCGAAAAAACCAATGTTTCAGACCAAAGACGGAGAAAATCAGTCACCGCGGAAAGTGATTGTGAGATGAGAGTGTTGGAAAAGGGACAGGTAGAGAATGGATTAGAGCTGGATTTACTTTTTCTTTTTCTTTTTTTTTGGTTGCATGAGAGGCAAACACTCCGGTGTCTCTCGGTTCCACACTACAACTCAAAAGAAAATTCAATAGCCACTCTCCAACTGTAACTGTGTGAGTGAATAAAATATAGACTCTGGCACTGAACTCGCACACGGAACAGAAGTTTACCCGAGTGTTTTTATTCTTGTACATGAACTAAATACAAAAAAAAACAGTGCATGAATACAGACAAAGGAGGTCAGTCTATAATGCTTCCATTATGATAATGTAACTTGGTAGAAGTGCGTCCCTTGTGTCCATATCTTCTCACATTGGCTTGGAAGTGTGATATTCTAAATTAGGGTCACGAGTAGGCGAGGTGATGAAGATTTTAATTAAATTATGCATGGCGCTAACAACATAACTACAAAAATTGACTTTGGACTGTAGCTCTACAAATATACAGTAGTCGTAAATTGGTTGGGACCGGAGTTGTTTTTAACAAGTGATCCAAAGACATCAGGACCAAACGAATCGTTATCTGCCACTCGAGTCCCACAGAAGGTCGACCAGGTCATTCGGTGCCTCGTGAAAAGGTTGCCCCACCATCTGGACGCAGGTCGAACAGCCGTGCAATGGACATGGGTACTTCTTCGGCTTGGCAGTCCACTGTGTAGAAGGTAATTTGCACTATGACCAGGTTTTCACGTTAAAGCTGATCTTCATTATTAGCAATTGAATGCTTGTGTTTTTACCCACAAGACCAGGAGGTAAACAAACTGCTTGCTCTCCACGACAAGAAAGAAGAGTTAAATATTTGCTCCTTCCACCAAATATACCATTATGGAAGGATTTTCCTATTTAACAAGGAGACGCTTAAGAAGTAGGAAATGAGATGGGTGTTTTTTGTCCCTTCTTAGCACTGGTTCCAAGCAAGTGGAGCAGATGCTAAAAAAGTGACGTGGAAAGGCTACTGTTTGGTGGAGGTTTAACGTCACTGAAGTAACCAACACAAGAAACAAATCCACCATTTTTTGAAAAACACTGCGAGAAGAGGGTATTTCGGCCTGAAAAGTTCTAAGTACATCCTCCTTTAAAGAAGTACAGTCCTCCTTTGTTGTTATTCTTCTTTGTGTCGCATACAAAATGGCGTGAGTGCTGTTTCACGCCCACCATGAGTAGGTAGGTAGGTAGGTAAAAGAGTAGGTAGCGGTACCATAAAAACGCAACGTAGAGTAGATTTCAGCCGAGTCGAGTGGGACTGCAACTGTGTAGTGGAAAAGCAGCATTACTGATATCCATGATGTACTACTGTTGACAACTGAGCAGAGAAGCATCACGTACATGGTCCTAGCTTGATCATTTGGAAAGAAGATTATCGTTCAGAAGAGTCACAGGAAGCAGCCAAGCAGGATCCAAGCATGGCCTTTCCTGGCAGTTTAAAATGTGCCTCATATTTAAAAAAAAAATAGAAAATCAACCCACTATTTACTGTGTTAAAGATAAATCAGACTCGATATATAAAGCGAAGGCTAACTCACTAATAATGTTTATTTTGTAACCTAAATCTGTTTCCCAGAGCAACTTTGTTAGATAATCACTCTCTAGAGGAATTAGTTGGTTTGTCTGATGATGATGATTTCTTTTGGGAAACACATCCAAGACCCAAAATATATGAAACAGTTTTCCCCGCAGGAAGACGAGAAGCAGAGTTAGCGGTGGCAGAGATGTCGATAATGAGGTTGTCATTGGGAGCGACTACAAAGGACAAGATCAAGGTATAGGTCAGATCGTGAGAGGAAGTTCGGAGACAAAGTTAGAGAGACCGGAACACGGTTGTGTTCTCCATGCGTGGCACAACCAATCAATGCTATCGATGGCGCTCAGAGAATGTAATGGTGGGATGAACACACTACTTTCCGTTTGCGTTAGCTGTGTCTTAAATCGTGCACTGGTTTAAAGTGCACAGGTTTAAAGTGCACTTTAAGACAGTGTACGTTCTTGCCCAGTGTGCAAATTTTCAACAGGGTAGTCCTGTCTCAAATCAAACTTTGCCGCTCACGAAATGACTACTTTTAACACTGATTCAACCAGGTGTTGGAACCCTATCGCCGACACTTGACAGTGCTTTTCGGAAAGTAGTTCTAGGTGTTTTTAAGGTGAAACCCTGGGCCAGGATTGTGCAAACTTCTTACTTATATAGCACTTTTCAGCACCTGATGTGCTTTACACTAAGTTACAAATTTACCCATTCACACACACTATCACACACTGATGGGAGTAGGCTGCGACGCAGGGCACAAGCTGAACCATCAGGAGCTATCAGTGGGTAAAGTGTCTTGCTCAGGGACACAACGCCACAATCTTGTCACAAGCTGGGATTGAACCCGCAACTTCTCGGGCCACAAGTCAACCACTCTACCGTCTGAGCTGTGGATAACAAAATGCACAAAAAGGGGGATTTTAACAAAAAAATAGTGTTTTTATATGACAAAAAACATATGAGAATGGAAGCTCCTTCTGCGCCACAGAGAGTAACACATCATTAAAAGACTCTTGGAGGCAGATGGTTATTTCAAAGCGTCATCAATATTGATACATCTAATCATTTACTACAAGTAGATGAGAAATACATTTGACAAGAAAAGACTTTAACTCTTTTACCAACATGACTTTAATATATATTTTAAAGAAATATCAGACAAATATTTTGCCCGCTAGTTTTATTTCCACTGCAGTGAACTCATTGGTCTTTTAATAAAGGATAATCTTGTTTGCTCTTATCTGAGATATCAAGGGAAATGTACAAGTATTGAATAAATGCGTTTGCGAGAGACCTTTTATATTATGTATACAGCGCCTTCACTCAGACCTCCTCTCACTGCAGCCTGCAGCAGCAGCAGCTCGCTCTGTGTCAAATCCTCACGCCATCTATCGATAGAACCACCTCTTGATCCAGCTGGGACTCCAGAGTCCTGCCCGTGGCGACCAGGTCACTTCTTGTCTCCAAAAGAAAATACGAACTAATGAGTTCTTAAAGGGATGCTGAATGCAGCACAGTGTGGCAGTCTCCGAGTATTCCCTGCAGACGGAGGTTTGTTTGTCTAACAACATCCTCACCAGATGGAGGAGTTTGCCAACCACAGTGAGGGGAAACAACGGAACCGTAAATATGCTCAAAAGCAAGCTGAAGGAAAATCAAAACGAACAGGAGCGGTTTTTATTTCCAAAAACCTTTTTTTTTTTTTTTTTTTACAAAAACCTCTTGTAAGATTTTGACTTTTTGTCGCCAGCATCTTTGATTCCTTCCCTCCGTCTTCCCGCCGGCTGCAGTCGATTCATCTTGGTGGCTCCAGACTTTCATTTAGCAGAGTTGCAGAGTGTTTCACGGAACTTACACGAGGAGAGTGTAAAAAAAAAGCCTTTCCTACAAACCGGAGGTCAAACCCAAACATTTACTGACGACAGACTTTAAAGAGGGCAGCAATAATGAAGCGTGTGCTGCCAGTCCTACGACTGCAACTAGTTTATTACGCACAATAATCATCCAGCGCTTCCTTTTTCCATGCATTTGTTTGACTGTGATCTCAGCTGATGCTCAATGCAAATACGTTTAATCTGTTTTTCCTCTGCTTATCAGAGGTTGGGATCATAGAGCAGCTGCCAAAAGAAAGGCCTGAGTATTTCAACTTCCTTTTCTTCTTCTATTGCATGCCTTGAAAACATCCCATACTCTCAACCATAAATCAGGGGTCCCCAACCTTTTCTTTACCGCGGACCGGTTAAATGTCAGGATTATATTTACAGACCGTGGTTCGCTAAGAAAAAAGTAAAAAATACAATAGCATGACCTGCAAAAAAGAATTAAGTACATGAAAAAAAATTCATCTACAGTTATTGTATGCCGACGATGGCGTTCTGTACGTGTGCGTCTCGAGACTTTTTGCCAATGTGTGAGTTTGTGTTTAAGATTTATTTATATGGAATGAAGACTCTGGAACAGAAGTTTTGTTTCTACAGTTTGTGTCTTACCCATTTGTCACAGTGAGTCACATGAATGTTATTTCAGAGAAAATCAGTTTTCTTTTCCTAAATCAGACGGCTTTTAGGCATTAATAATAAATAGAACAGTACTGGGTACCACTCCCTGGACCAAGGGCCACATCTGGCCTGCCTCCCTCTAGATGACTTCCTCAAATTAAAGTAGATTAATGACCCTGTTGCACCTTCTGTGAGATATGAAGATGCAAGTTTTGTTGTTTTGTACGTGTACAATTCGAAACAAACTCAGAGTTAGGGTTAGATATTCAATTTTGTTTGGGCTGCGACTCAAACTGTTTTAAGGTTTTGGCTGCTTGTGTAGTAAAGTTTGTGACACAATTAATGAATTCAAATTCAATTTCTGAGTTTTTTTTCTTTTTTCAATCAAATACATTTTTCTGTAGCATTTCGAAGAAATGGAAAAAAAGCATTACAAGGGTAAAAAAGGGTCATATTTGTATTATCAATATAATATTGTGCTCGATGATAAAACAAAAAAACAATATACATTTCCCAAAAAAACTTTACTTGGATCGATGTTTTGGAGATTGTTTGACGCCTTTATAGACAAAGTTAGCCCCTAACATACTGATAGAACACAACACAGAATAACTTCTTAAGAAAAAAACAAGCAAAAAACTCTCACACTCACTAAAACAACATTTTTGTATTAGTATGGCTTTACAAGTTTGATAAAACCTGAACAATACTTTCGCTGTTTTGATGAACTTTTATCCCGAAAATAGGGGGTCTCGACCTGAGTGACCAGAAGTCAGGTACAGCCCCAACAAACAGATTCTCTGCATCAAAAACATATTTAAAACCTGCTTTAAAAGGGCTTGGATCTCAAAAACTTTGCTGATTTTCATAACAAGGGGTGTCATTAAATAACTGACAAGTTGGCGCATATTAGCATCTGAATCCTCAACTAAATGGTCGCAAATGTAACCACCAGATCATATTTACAGCCTGACCGAACTCTGCCTCTTGACCTCGAGTCCAGCTGAAAACCGTGGTTGAAAAATAGAAGTATAACGACGGCGTCACATCATCTGCAAACAAGAGAACACGAAGACGCCTCACCAACAACTCTCCAGTCTGACTGCATCTAGGAATACTTTCTTTAAACATTACTATGGCAACCGAAAGAGCTGGTGGAGTCCAATCCTCACAGGGAAGACGGCGAACCAACACTCTTAACCAGTATATGAAACCAAAAAAAGGCATCTAATGGAAACCTGTATCTGCATCCCGTCGAAACTACTTTGTAATCCAGGATTAACACTTGGTTCCCACAGCCATGTTAGCCAACAGTCCTGCTTGTGCATCCTTCACCATCGCCGAGGCATCCGTGCTGTCGATGCAATCACCATAACCCTGAGGCAGCAGCTGTCGTCCAATATTTAATGTGTTCAAACACGGAGCTGGTCTGCCGGGGCGAAAGCCCACCTTCTCTTCTCTGCTCATTTCCTTACGGGAACCTCTTCTGACTCATCGACCGCATGTCCGCACGTTTGGGTTTCAGCGCAACATGCTTTATCCGAGGCGAGCGTGTTTTTTTTTTTTCGCTGCAAGGTTTCGCTGACGTGGGCGTGGATCACGTTCCTGACGACGGCGTATGCTAATCACGTTAGCAACATGCCGGTGATTCAGATGAGCGGGAGCAGAAGTACGCCGGCGTCAGATTATTCTTTAACTACGAGACATCATGATTAAAACGTTCGGCGGCAGCAGGAGTTAATGACCGGTTCACGATCACCTGGAGGAGCAGACGATTGGACAGAAGCTCCTATTAAGGTTTTTTAATGTTATTGGCATCAACAGTTGCTAAATCCAGATTTTTAAATCGTGTAACATACGAGTAACGACACTTCTTAAGGAACCACCGTGGACTCCTCGACAACAGATCTAAAACAGAAGAGGCAGCGAAGGTACAGAGAACATGGTGGTGATGCTCGGGTCAAGATTAAAATGCTAATAAACTCTTCCAGCCGTGCTCGACTGTGTGGGTCTGACGAGGGAAACAAATAAAATAATAAAATGCCGTGTGTAGGTTGATACGCTGACCCCTAAACTCGTCATCATCGTGGGAAAGTTACACAAGAATATGATAAATGAGTCATACTTTAAAAGTTTCTGTGTAAAAACTTTACTGTTAGATTAGTATCTCCTTCATTCTTGACCTTTCTGGATTGACTCATTCATTAGCTTCCTCTCACCCCCTGAAGTTGATACATAACCGCGGTTCTGACATCAATGCTAGTAATCAGACTGAGAAGATTTTCATTTTCCATAATAAATATCTTCATCAAACATACTTATTAGAGATTAAACATTTATTTTAACATGTTATAAGTATCCTGGAGAAGCAGCTTTTTTTTTTAAACATAGTTAGAAAAACTTTTTCTTACAGATAAAACTGTTAAAAGTTTAGTCTGTTTTTTTTAAATTAAGTCTAAATAAAAATGTTTAAGGCTGAAAAAGTTTTTGCTGTTGAATGTTATGCAAGCAGATACAAATATTGTATAAAGGCACAGACATCATGACGCTCGGAATTTTCTTTGTGCAGATATTTTTCTGTCTCTTCAACGTTAAATGTCGGTTTCTGTGCCAACTCCACGTCGCTCTGAAAGGGCCATGTTGCATTATCTAAACTGTAGCTCCTTTGGCTTATACTAAAAAAAGTATTTGCCGAAATGTGACGCAAAGTGCCACAGATCGGACAAACTACAGTTTAAACAGCTTTTTTATGAAATGTCTGGCCGAAAGCGCAAAGCAGTTCAAGAATATCTATATATAATATAATATATAATATATGTAAAGGTACACACGGTTTGCTTAGCTAGCTGTACCGCAAGGGTATTATGTGTGCACTTAATATCTATTCATATTAGATGGATAGATAGATGGATAAACTTTATTGATCCCTCTTAAGATCCTTTGGGAAATTGGGTTTCCAGTTAACAAGAACAAAGTGCAAATAAAAGAACATAGATTAAGGGAAGAGCACATAGGATAGAAAAGGATACAAATTCGACGTACTTTTAATTTAAGGCATATTCTGAATTCCTTGAAAGAAACCCAACCAGGCCTCAAAAACTATGAATATTTAGATACAAAATAGAAAGTATTATCTCACTTCTTGTCTAAAATATCGTAGAAATATTTAGCTAGTGCATTCTTTAGAATAATGTGTTGTCAGTTATGTGAGAAAATAAATGTCTAAACAAAAACAAAATAATATGTGTTGTTATGGCAAAAATATATAAATAATTGATTAACACTGAAGCCCAGGCGAGCGCAAGTCCGCTACTGCAGCCGCAACACAATAAGATTCCTAAAACAATACGCGTCAATGCTGAGTCAGGTATTACACCTGGGACTCTTTATGGTCTGGAGTTGTATAAAGTCAAAGTAAATTGCAACTAATAAAAGAAATAATTTAATTATATCGTGGCCACAATGACTTATTTCTTGTCTGAGCTAGGGCCGCCATCTTTGTTGTGTTGCAGAAGCAGGGCTTTGACTCTCGACACAAAAGTGACTAAAGTTTTTTTAACTTCAAGTCAGAAGTCACATGACCCGCCGTCTCTCCAACTGAATAAACGTCAGAGACGAGTTAGACAATCTCACTCAGAGACTTCGGCTGATTCTGCAACCGAGTGTCGTAAAAATAACCAAAGAAATCAATTTGCATAGTTTGGAGCGTTCGCACGCACACGCGTGTTCCCCGGCGTGATTAACTTCCTGCGTCCCAAAAGATTACGTGAGGCCCTCAATTGAACGTCGGATAAGATAATATTCCGATCTGACGCTTTCCCTTTGGTTTGCTAATCTGGCATTAAAGCGAGAACTTTATCAAGTTTTATCTTTTTTTCTTCTTCTACGTCTGTCAAGTGGAGAAAAAAAAAAAAACTGCTGAGTTGAACCTTTAAATTATCATATTTGCTAATAATAGAGCGGGTTGTTGTCATGGAACCCAGATTCCAGGCTGTGTTTAGTCTCCACGCTCGCTCGCAGAGAGAGAAACTTATTGTTTGATTGTTAGCTCGGCGCTAAACAGATGCGTAAATAGAGATAGGAGAACATCAGATCGGCCCGAATCAGACCGTCACACACACACACACACACACACTCGGTGAAGTGGGGGAAAAGAACACAAACGGCGTCTAATATTCCACCAGAACAGGAGAGCGCTCCTTCATGTTCCTTGCGCTCGCAGCAGATTACGTCTTTGTGTGCGGCGCCGCAGTAAATACAGCAAAGACGCATACCATCACATGCTTCATAAACCCTAATGTTACCATTCCAATATGTGAGGAGGCCCGGGGCGAGGCGGCCCACCGTGGAGGCGGGAGGGCCGGGGCCCGCTCAGATGATGAGGTGATTGATGAATGCAAATGAAGACGGATGCATGTGACAAATACAGATGAAGAGTACAGTTGCGTACTCTCTCTCCCCCACCCTTTTCTTTTTTTCCTCGGCACAAAAATATGAATATCTGACGCGTATCTGGCCCTTTATTACCTCCGACATTTAGCTCGGCCAGATATGGATCTCTTATCACAAATCATGTGGCCCCAGAGACGTCCGCCGAGAGAGAAATACACCCGTCATCCTCCCGGAGCACCTGGAGCCTCGTTAGCATACCTGGACCTATTTCTAATCTTTATTAACATAAGAGAGAGGCCAGAGCGCCAGAGTCCGCCAGACTGATGGATGATGGTTCCTCTGTTGGTGCCGTTGAAACGATGTTAGCTTGGATGCTGCTGCTAGCTTGAAAGCGTACGATAAGTCGGTCTGAGAATCTTGTACGGTCATTTAACTGAAATGTACTTCTGGGGATACGCATTTACAATTTGTGATGGGCATTTCAATTTTGTTTTAATTGTTTGATGCGCAATAACAATTTGCTGAACACATTTATAATATGTGGTGGGCATTTCAATTTTGTTTTAATTTTTTGTTACGCATTTACAATTTGCTGAACACATTTACAATCTGTGGTGGGCATTTCAATTTTGTTTTAATTTTTTGTTACGCATTTACAATTTGCTGAACACATTTACAATCTGTGGTGGGCATTTTATTTTTGATTTAATTTTTTGATACACATTTACAATTTGCTGAACACATTTACAATCTGTGATGGGCATTTCAATTTTGTTTAAATTTTTTGATACGCATTTGCAATTTGCTGAACACATTTACAATCTGTGATGGGCATTTCAATTTTGTTTAAATTTTTTGATACGCATTTGCAATTTGCTGAACACATTTACAATCTGTGATGGGCATTTCAATTTTGTTTAAATTTTTTGATACGCATTTGCAATTTGCTGAACACATTTACAATCTGTGATGGGCATTTCAATTTTGTTAAAATTTTTTGATACGCATTTGCAATTTGCTGAACACATTTACAATCTGTGATGGGCATTTCAATTTTGTTTAAATTTTTTGATATGCATTTGCAATTTGCTGAACACATTTACAATCTGTGATGGGCATTTCAATTTTGTTTAAATTTTTTGATACGCATTTGCAATTTGCTGAACACATTTACAATCTGTGATGGGCATTTCAATTTTGTTTAAATTTTTTGATACGCATTTACAATTTGCTAAACAGATAAGCCATTTGTGATATGCATTTACACTTTACTGAACACATTTGCAATTTATCATTCACGTTTAAAATGTATTCAACTTATTTGCATTTTGTGGAATGCAAATCAGTTGAATACATTTTAAACAACAAATCCCTGGAACAAATTTGCACTTTTTGTTACGCATTATAAATCTACACAACAAATGATCAATTTGTAATACATACATACATTTACAAGATTCTGTTCAAATTTACAGTTTTTGATGTGCATTTGCAATTTACCGAGAACATTTTTTATTTACATAAGTTTTGCAATTTTCCGTATGCATTTTCCTGAACAAAGTTGCACTTTTTGAGGAGTTATAAATACGACTACAGAAACTTACAATTTGCTTTACAAATGTGCATTTTTTATATGCAATTACAATCTTCTAAACAAATGAGCAAATTGTAATACGTTTCTAAAGAAATTTACAAATGAATAGTTACTTTTTTTTTTTACATGCCTTTAGAATTTACTGTATACATTTTTAAAATGAATACATTCACAATTTTTGATTGGCACTTTCAGTAAGCTTGACAAATTCGCCATTTTTTATGCACATTCACAATTTACACATTGATGCACATTTAAAATTTACAATTTGTGGTTGGCATTTACGATTTGCTGAAGAAATTTGCTTTTTGTGATACACACTTCCGATTTGCTGAATGGATTTTAAATTGGTGATACCGTTAACTATTTGGTAAATTAAAAAAAAAAAGTAACATTTTATGCACATTTGCAATTATCTTAAAAGGAAACTATTTTTTAATGGGCATTTATAGTTTGTTAAACACGTTTATTAATTCCCCAACCATTATAAAATTGGAATAATATATTCAATCCGTAACGGCCTGGGATACAAATTCATTGAACACATTTACAATTCACTATACACATTTACAATTAGCTGAATAAGTTCCCCTAAAAAAAACTGAAGCCAACTTCTATGGCATAGAAGCAGAAGGGCGAAGTGAATCAGGACCTTGTTCAGCGAATAGTAAATGTAGATCAACGTTTGTAAATGTGTTTATCAAATAGATTTTTGCTAATTTTATCAACCATTACAGTGATTTGTTTGTGATTTTGTTTATATATTTCATATTAAAAGCAAAAGAATGAGTAGAATCTCAACTAAACAGCATTTAAGTATTTTAATTTCTTGCATAAAGAGGTCCTTTTATGCTTTACAGCTGCTGAATAGCTTTATTAGCAGCTAGCATCGACCTTTAAGTTGGAACATAATCACCACATGAGCCAATTTCATCCGATATTACGATGGAAGTCGTAATTGTACGCACACCAGATCCTCTGATAACAAATTAGGAGCCTGTAATTAACTAGTGTGGGTCCGGATCGTGCGAGGAAAACCAGTTTTCTCAGCAAAAACAGTAAAAGCGCAGGAATGTCAGCCGAGCAGGAACCGAAGCGCGAAGCTTTGCTCGGCAGCACTTTTCGTGGCAGCGGCGCAGCGTCTGAACCATGTGTTCATTAGTTACGGCTCCACCAGATCCTGACAAGGACGCTGGAGACTCTGGCTGATGCATGTTGGTGGACGGCAGGAGGACAAATCTCTCTCTCAGGGACGTGATGGAAGTCTCTGGTGTGGACGCTCCTGGGATGAACAAGCTTGACTCAAAACCTTGATACTGTCATTACTCTTACTGTCAACTGCTGCAGTGCATTTTGGGACCTTCAGTTTAAATATTATTAAACGTTATAAAAATAACTTATTCTTGTAACATTAACTTTGAAGCATCCGTGCGTATCAAGGAATTGGCCAAAACATTATGACCAGCTGGAAGCCACATTTGAGCTCCAGCGAAATATCAGACAAGTGGTCATAATGTTATGGGCGCTTGCCCTTCAGCTCCTGTCTCCGATCTGTTTAATTGCGAGCTGCTCTGTGCATTTGTGTTTTATTGATCCGTGTTTGTTTGCTCTGCACCGACGACGACGGGGGAGGGAAACAAGTGAAGGAACATGACAGCAAACCCCCCCATTACCCCCCATCACACCCCCGACACTATAGCCTTAATCATAATAGGACCCAAAATATACTTTTATCGTCTCGATCTGGAGCATTTATCTTGTCCCTAGTAACTTTCAATTTTTGTTTCACATTTAAACACCTTCAGTAAATATTCAGTAAATTCATTTAGATTTTTATTTTTGTTCTTTTTTCACTTCCAAATTGTAAATTTATATTTTGAAAGAATGTGAAAGAAAAAAAACTGTTCAATTATTTAATTTTTTAGCATTTATTTTATTTATCGAAAATCTTTTTCATTCTTCATAATTTATACTGAAAAAAAGTGTTTTTAATTTTTTTTATTAGTCGTAACTGCTTTCATTTGTTTTAAATCCAAAATAATGCCAAACATCAGCTTTAAAAGCTACTGGAGTCGACTGTATCCTCTCGTCCTCAGTCATCTATCTCGTGGGTTCTCATTGCTTTAGCTGCAGGGGACATAATGACTGCTGAAAGTTTCTTTGCAGAATAAAAATGCACAAACGCTGTGAATATTTGTTAATTATATTATTATATAACATATGAATTATATAAAAAACTATTTATATTCTTGATTTAAATATAAAACATAAAATAACTCAAAATGAATGATTGTGGCAGTACAGTTATTGTTCTGAAGGAAAGTCTGTTTTAAATCAAATTATATTGGAAGTAAAAAGTGTAGTTAATGTGCGATTAATCCGAAACCAGATATATATCCATATTTTTTTTAAATTAATATATTGTTTTTTCCTCAAAAGCATTACAGAAATAAGTAGTAATAATTAGTTTTTTCACATATATACTGTATATATTTTAATATTAAGATTTTGTCCTCTTATACTTTTCTATGGAAGCCTGTTCTCCTATCTCTATTGACTTAAAAATAAGGTATTTTTGTTGATTTGAGTGGTACAAGTAAGAAAGTAATAGTTTGTTTTAGGTCTTTTTTTAATTTAGTTTTTTTCTCTCCGCTTTAAAAAATGGGCCTTTGCAGTATGTGACCGGACAAAAAATGGAACAATATGGAATAGCCAAAAAAATATGAAAAACTGAAGAAAAAAAACGAAATTGTGAAAAAAGCATCATGAAAAACAGAAATAATTAACACAATAAAATTAAAGTCTTATCCCTGAAAAATATTTATATTTATTTGTTATTTTTCTTCAAGTGAACGCATCCCTCGTTTTTCAATTTTTTCTTATTTTTTCCATTATTTTCCTTCAAACATACAATCAGATTGTTTTCACTCATTCTTATATGTTATCGTCACATCTGTGACTCTCCGCTCTCTTAATTTCACAATCCAACTTTATCTCCTTGTATCTGGAAGTTCATGTTTCATGTGTAAAACGCTGAAAGTTCTCCGCCAAAAAAAAACAACTTTGTAATAACGAGACGCTGATCCTGCAGAGAGATACGTCCTCCTTTGATTCCTGATCGAGTCAGATCTGCAACTGTCTCGAGGTCACAGGAATTAATCCGAGCGAAGGGAGAACGACGTACGTCAAACTCAAATGGATTGAAACTAATTTTAGAAGTTGAAGAATTAAGAGTAAGATTCTGTAGATGCTGAAGGAATGTTGGCTCCTCCAGTGGATTTATGCTCAAGATAATGTAACTATTCTGCGTCTGTGTTACAGAAGTCAATCACTTATTGATGATTGATCAATAAGATGGAACAGAGGTGTGTGTCCATCATTTCTGCTCTGAGGGGAGACACTTCTGTCAATTGGGTCAAAGCGAGAGTGTTTTAAACAAGTTTGGTTTTGGAACGTGCTTGAATTTCTACTGTGAGAAAAGACCGTTTTAACTAATGATTAGCATTTTTATTCCTGTTACCAGTAGAGGGCGACGGGTCACAAACCGATGGATAATTCAATTCATGACCTTAAATACCCCGAGTAGCTGGGATGAACTCCATTCCCAGTATATTTATAAGAGGAATAATCTGAAATTAGTGATACATATTCAACCATTCAGTATTAAATCTACAAGGGCCACGATACAATATATTGTGATACTGTAGTAACAAGATATATTTGTAGTAAGTACTCAAGTCAAGTACTTGGTGTTGCAGAATTTACAGACCACATGACTCTTGACGAAGTCGTAACTACTTTCATTTGTTTTTTAAACCAAAATATGTCCAAACATCAGGTTTAAAAGCTGCTGGAGTCGACTGTATCCTCTCGTCCTCAGTCAACTAGTCTTGTGGGTTTTCATTGCTTTAGCTGCAGAGGACATAATGACTGTTGAAAGTTTAATTGCAGAATAAAAACGCACAAACGCTGTGAATATTTGATTGTTATATATTTTATTAATTATACAAAAATACCTTTTTAAAATAACTATGACAAAAATAAATGATGTCATAGCCAATAAATAAATTATTGTTGCAGTACAGTTACAGTTCTGAGTAAAAGTCTGTTTTAAATCAAATGATATTGAAAATAAAAAGTAAAACTGTATGTGCGATTCATCCCAAATCAGATTTTTATAACAAATATATCATTTTGTTGTTTATTATTTATTTTTCATGTTTGGTACACAAACCGTTGGATAATCAAACTTATACATAGTAATCAGGGGTGTGTACAGAATCTGGCAATACAATACGTATAACAATACATGGTCAACAATACGATATATTGTGATACTGTAGTAACAAGAATGTATTTGTAGTATTGTCAAGTACTTGACTCTGGTGTTGCAGAATTTACAGACCACATGACTCTTGATAAAGTCGTAACTGATTTCATTTGTTTTCAAACCAAAATATGTCTAAACATCAGCTTTAAAAGCTGCTGGAGTCAACTGTATCCTCTCGTCCTCAGTCATCGTGTCTCGTGGGTTCTCATTGCTTTAACTGCAGAGGACATAATGACTGCTGAAAGTTTAATCGCGGTATAAAAATGCACAAACGCTGTGAATTAGGTTATTATATAACATATGAACTATATAAAAAAAAACTATTTATATCCTTGATTTAAATATAAACTATAAAATAACTCTGACAAAATGAATCAGAGTTGGAGTACAGTAACCGTTCTGAAGGAAAGTCAGTTTTAAATCAAATTATATTGGAAATAAAAAAGTGTAATTTATGTGCGATAAATCCTAAATCAGATATATATTTATATATTTATTTTATTTTTTCAACAATTGAATCTGTAATTTGGTCATTTACTAATAATTTGTAACTTTATTTAATTTAGTAAGTTAAATAAACTTTTATATTTCACTTCATTATTATTTTTTTTAAAATAATTTGTATTTTTAAATAGTTAAACATCACAACAACCTGCAAAGTTATGTCCACGTCTCTCCTTCATTAACGGGCGAAAAGTTGAAAACTCACGCCGCAGTGTTTCACATTGTGTTCACACATCGCTGACCTGTGATCGCCCACAAACGCACACACTCTCTCTCTCTCTCTCTCTCGCACACACACACACACACACACACACACACCGGCGCTCCATGCAAAGACGGAGGTGACACTCACATGTGGATCCACTGACGCTGCCCTGGCACCTCGGTTTTGCTTGGAGAAGCAGAAAGAGGCGAGAGGATGCAGGAGGAGAAGGCAGGACAGCGAGCGAGGGAGGGTTGCAGGGAGGGAGCAGGAGATGGATGGATGGAGGGAGCGAGAAGGAGGGAGGGAGGGAGGGAGGGAATGCGTAGGGACGCAATAGAAGGGGGAGCAATGAAAGGGCTGAGTGGTTCTAGTAAATATTTATATTGCATTATGATACGCACAAGAATGACCGAGCGAGAGGAGGAAGAGGAGGAGAGAGGAAGAAAAAGGGGGAGAAAGGAGAGCCTCCCTCCTTTTTATTAATTTTATTCCGAACCGCTAAGTTTAGCATTCAACACGTGTCGCCAGTGATGGAGAAAAAGGGGAAGGAGGAGGGAGGAGGCAGGAGAGAGAGAGAGAGAGAGAGGAAGAGAGAGAGAGGTTGACGGTTGCTAGGTGACGGGGCGCATATACTGAATTTTAACAAAAGAACAGGGAAAGAGGGAGAGAGGGGAGGAGAGAGGGAGGGAGAGAGGTGAAGAGAGAGATCGGGAAAAGAAACTGTAGAACATTAATATATAGAGAGATATATTTTCCCGGTGTGCGTGCGCGCGTGTGTGTGTGTGTGGTGGTGTGTGTGTGTGGAGGTTCTGGGGGGGGGGACACCCGCAAAACGGATACCTCAAAAAGGAAAGGATGTAAAAAAGGATGGAGAGACGCGGGGACAGAGGGGGGAAAGGCTGCTGAAAAACAGTAAGTACAATTTCTTTTAACGGTATTGGCAGTGCGGCAACTCACACACACACACACACTCTCTCACACACACGCGTGTTGTATGAATTGCGGCTGCTGGGGCAAGAGAGGGGGGCTCAGCCAGCGGCGGACCTCGGGTGTCGGCATGCGAGGGGGGACGGATGCTCGGAGATGGAGCTTTGACCCTTCTGTCATTGCTGGGAAAAGCTTCTCCTACAGTCTGGGTTTATTTTTTTATTTTTTTTTTTTTGGTTGGATGTTCCGCCGGCGGGTAGAGATGCTCCAGCGGTCCAAACACACACATCCTCCTCATCATCATCATCATCATCATCATCATCATCATCATCACCAGCAGTTCAATTAATCTCATCAACTAAAACCTGTAGGCTGTGATTTTTTTTGTCTGCGAGGAAGTGATCCTGCATTATTCATAGACGGAGAGTTTTGAGGGGAACAGGCTGCGGTTCCCCCTCTTCCTCGCTCTCTCACCCTCTTCTCCCGCCGCCGCCGCCGCTGCTACTGCTGCTGCTGCGGATGTTTTAATTGAGGTGATCATATCTGTTGATGGTCGTCCTCCCCGGGGGGCCCCGAGAACCCCCCCCCGGTCCAAGATGTGGGGCTCCATGTATATATATATATATATCTGCTGCTGTTGGAATCCTAGCAGCAGTTTCCCCCCCTTTTTTCCAGTTGTGATATTGTGGAAGTTTTTTGTCAGTGTTTAGCTCGTGAAGGCCACCATGTTGACCTGTCGGAGCGCACGCTCTGCTGCAGTGATGAACGACTCCAGATGTTTGTTGTTGGACCACCACCACAAAAAAAAAAAAAGCATCTCCATGTCTTTGACCCACAGGTGAGGTTCTGTGCTGCAGTACAGCAGCTCCATAAAGTGGTGCCTTCACTGACAGTTGGGAATTTTTTTTATTTATTTTTATCTCCCCCCCTCCTTCACTCACCCCCTCCACTCTCTTCCGATCATAGTTGCCCGGGGAGATGTGTATACTGTACCAGCTGTGAGTAGGGGGTGAGAGTGACAGAAGGTGTGGGAGAAAAAAAAAAGGGGGAGTCAAAAGGTGCGAAAAAAGAGGGGAACATGTACGAGTGGGTCAACATTTTATGCGCTGGTCTCCCTTTCAGACGCGTGCGCCTCATCAATTCCACTTTATTGATTCATTGACTCGTGCACGGAGGAGCTACGACTCAATACCCCCCCCCCCCTCCACCCCCATCCCTCTCTTCTTCTTCTTCTTCTCCTCCTTCCACCCTCCCGTTCCTTTGCCGCGATTCCTTCCGTTTCCTCGCTCACCCCTGCAACCTGTGACTTCCTTCCCCAAACATCCCCTTTCATCATGTGTTTGATGCAACATTAGCGAGGACTTTCCTCAATCCAACCCCCTCTCTCTCTCTCTCTTTCTCATCCCGTCTTCTTTTTTTTATAATACCACTAATTAAGGTAAAGCTCGTTAACACGGAACATCAATTAGTCTTTAACAAGATCACAGGCGAGTGTTTTGGAGCGATTACCGCTCTCGGACCGTCGGGGTGTTTTTCGGCCCTCGGAAACCATGGCGTGTCAAGGAGGCGTTCGCTGGATGTGGGAGTTTTTGGAAACAATGTTTGTGATTCTTTTTTTTTTCTCTCTCGTGAGTCAAGTGTTGTTTACTTTCGCCCAAGAAAAAAAAATAAGAAGTGTTGCTGAGATTATTCAGTACAACGGGAGCAAATGTCGGCGCCTGTTGTTGCTCATTATGGGTTCAGTCATCAAAGATGATTTGTGTTGTTGTGTGTGATGGAATTTAGGCTTTTTTTCTTTTTTGTTTAATGGACTGTTGATGAACAACACAAACGTGTTCAGCAATTAAACTGTCCGTTCAAGTGTGACTTCAGTGGATCAGAAAACTTTCATCACGTTTGCAAGATTCAAGAACCATATAGTGGTCGTTTAAATCATAGTTCACCCAAAATTCCAAACTGTTTTTCTACTCGGCCTCATTTCGGTATTTTCAGAGTAATCCATTCCATTTTAGAGACAACATGGACAACAAATGTTTGTTCATTTTAATGTAGCGACTTCACCCAAAAAGACACTTAAGAACATCCAAATACTGTTGCCTAAACATGAGGAATTTTTCCTGGAAATCATTAATAATTCTTTATTTTAAATTTGTTTGTAGCTAAAGCTGAAAGAATAATGAGTGATACAAACAGGAAGTACTCTGGGTAAATATCCCGAGGCGCCTCCAGGGCGCGTACAGTCTACGTTCTACTGTACTTCCTGTCTGAGGGACGTTACAGGCGAGCAGTTTGGAGGTATTTGATGTTTCTAAGTGTCTTTTTGGATGAAGACGACTGAACTTCAGTCGCTACATTAAAATGAACAAACGTTTTTGTCTATAACTCTAAAAAGGAACAGTTTACTGAATATATTCCTTACCCTTAGTCGACATGAGGGTGAGTAGAAAATAAGTAAAATTTGAAATTTTAGGTGAACTAACTAGAATTTTCGTATCCTAACCGTGGTACGGACCCGCTGGTAACTTTAAGGGTAGCGTTAACGCAAAATTGAATTTCCATGCTTGGCAGAAATCTATGTCCGTATGACGGCCGCGAATGGGGCTCAACTTTTATTTGTCCAAAAAGACCCCCCTATACTGCTCGTCTGGAACGTCCCTCGTGTACTGAAGCCTCGACTTGACAAATTGTTCCTAAACAAGTTGAATAAGTCTAAATTTAAAGCTCATTCCAGCAGAAACTTCCAGTATTTCAAGGTAAATATTGTGAGCTCCACGTGTCTTAGCTCCTACGAAGTGCACGAGATTTGACACTGATAGCCTGGGATCTTCCGCTAAAATTAAACCATTGTTTATTTGTTTCACATAGCAATTTCTCATGCTGAGGCTTCAATACCAGAGGGACGTTGCAGACGAGGAGTATGGAGGTTATTAAATGTGTCTTTTTGGACGGAGAATGTGAGCACCATTCATCACCCTTATATGCACTTTAAGACAAAGTGACACTTAACTTATCGTGGCTCGTGCTTGTATCTCGCCATCTAATCAATCCCTCACCTTGAAAAAGAGGCGTTTTCGGAAGGTCTTGAGCATAACAGGGACATCCACAGTTTAAGATTCCCTTGACATTCTTCAGAGCCTTTTATTTACATCCGGAAACATGCGTCTGCTAGATCACTCATTACCCATAATGCCATACTCTTAAAGGAGAAACACTCTGGTCAGTAACGCCATCAACTCTTAAGGCTTTTCCCTAATTCACTTCACTGATCTTTTTTCATCAGTTATTTGGAAGTTTTCTGAATAATTATCGATATTTAAGATCTTCATTTGCTAAAATATATGTGTCCCATAATGCACTGCAGCCAGCTAATATAACTGTTTACCTTTTGTATTCCTGACTGAACACTGTCAGTTTTAGAAAACTTTCTTACTTACTTACTTACTATTGTAACAGTTTATTTTGGTGTCTAAACAAGAAGGATCTGTCTCGTTTGCAGTTAATGACCCGCTCTAGTAGAAGAACTCACATTTTACCCAGATCCTAAAAACTCTTTACTGACTGCCAGTTGCTTTCAGGATCCATTTTGAATTTTTTTGTTCTTACTTTCCGAGCGATTCATGGTCAGACTCCTCCTTACATAATATATGTCTGTATGTGTAAATGTATATGTAAAATATACTATTTGAATTATACTACAATCTTTTGGCCATTTCTTTAAGGTCTTATCTAATGACCTTGTCAGGAGCATGTTCTGTTTCATATGTGGGAAATTCATTTTTCAGGGGCCACGTTATAACTGAAAAAATACATAGACGGACATTTAATACTCACGTTTTCAAGTTAAGAGTTTTAAGTTCTATTTAAATTAGTGAAACATGATAAAATGGTGAGTTAAGCCCTCGCTTTCGGTTCTGGTAGCATTTTTTTTTTAGCAGAAAACATTTAAACATGCTTGTACATGTTTAAATATAAAGTCACACAAAAAAACACAACCCAAATTAAACGTATTTGACTTGTTGTTATTATACGGACATAAATCAACCGAAACAAAGTCTGTTTATATTTATTTTTCATTGTATTCTTTACAGTTTATTCTTAGCTTCTGGGCAAATGTTAGCCTATTTTTTTCAAGAATCGTTTCGTGTCCAAAAGTACCAGGTTAGCATCAGTACTGGATAAATGCTAAGCAGAACCCATGCTTAGTTCTTAGCCTCCTTTTGTACTTAAACCTTTTTTTCTTGTGCTTTAAAATGTGATAAGGTTTAGATCCATTTCTAGTCTTATTTTCCTCACTGAACAATATACCTTCCCTCGATCCAGCTGCAGCAACGTCGTACAGAAATGCACAACCCACTCCCCGCTTCAGGGTTGGAGGCAGAATAAAAGGGCTGAGCAATGTTTATGAAACAGTAGAAGAATAATTGAACATACAAACTCCACACAGGATCCAGCCTCCAGCTGAATTCTTTCCAGGGTTGTTGTTGTTGTTGCAGCGTTAAAACACACGTGGAATTACGTCAGCGTTCGGTTATTTAAGTTAAATATGAAAATCCTGACTGGATTTTTTTTTCGGACCAACTGGCCCATCTGAAGCTGGTAATGAACCAGCGGGGACGAGGCAAATTTATTCAGCAAGCAAAAAGGTCAGCGGAGAAGATGTCAATGTCAACAGAATCAGACATTTCTTCAAGACATCTGGAGCCGCTAATGAAGATGGTTAATGTCTCTCCACACTGGATGAAGGTGAATTCGCTGAAACTCGCTTTTATGCTTCTTTACTTTTAAGGTTTGTTAGTCTGGTTCACATTAGTGAAGCTACAGCAAACTTCCAAGTCGCTCGCATCACTTCCTGTGAAACACTGACAAATTAGTCGTCGCGCTGACGATGGAAAATGTGACAAGTTGAAGGAAAAAGATGAACTTCTGTGTTGATTAGAAGCTTCAGAGACAATGGAATAAACGTGTAATTAAAGATGGATTTGTGACTTTACATATAGAAGATTGTTTCTCAAACTACTTTGACAGTTTTAAACAGTGGATGTAATTAGCAGCAAAGATACTTTATAGAAAGAAGTTGGTTGTAAAAACTGTGAGAGAAACCACTGTGATGCGTTCAAAGACACCCTGTAAATATGAAACAAATCCCTGTTCATCGTGCTTGATCTACATGTAAAATAGGAGGACAGGTTTTTTTCTCACGGGACATATATCGCCCTGGTTAGCTGGCTATGCTGTATGTAGCAAATTATTTTCTTCTTCGTCTGTTTGGATTTTACTTCACGCCTTTATTTGTCATTGCATGGAGCACTCTGGGAACATCTGCAGTCGATTTATATCTAGCTATCTTCTTGTCGAGCCAGAAGTACTACATTGATATATTTTGGTTGGTTTAACACTCCATTTTATAGGTTTTATTAAGTATAAATCAAATGTTTAATGTGTTTAAAATGTACTTTCTTAAACTCTTACAAACTCTTTCTAAGAACTTGTCTGCATTTTTTACACACAATTATTATTCATATGAATCTTGTTGTTTTTCAATTGTTTTTTATCTTTTGCAAGATTTTTTTTGTATAACAAATCAAGTCTTTCTACGTTATGTATTATTATAGTTTTAGATAGTTATTTAGATGTTTAAAAAAAATGAAGCATTGTTCTTCTTCATATCTACATCATGATAATATTATGAAGTTACTGTATATAAGAAAATATTTGTGTTAAACATTACATTTTAAGGGCTTTATTAAGTTAAAATGCATGTACAATAGATATAATACTACACTCAAATAATTTCAGAGAACCTTTCTGGATTTGTTTTCTACACATTCTGGATTTTCTTTTACTCAAATCATTATATATTATTTTGAATTGTGTTTCTTTCCAAAGACGAATTAACTTTTGTAATATTAGCTTAAAAATCAAGTATTTCTATATGTATTATCCTTTTTTTTTTTAGATAATTATTCCTAAGGCTAAACCTCCAAAATCAAGCAATATAAATCCTCATAATATTATAATGTATTTTTGTTGTTGTTGTTGTTATGCAAGTTCAAATGACTTTTCTCATGATATTTAAAATGAATTTAGGCCGCTCAGTAAGGCCTCTTGGGATCCAACGCTGGTTTATATTGTAGTTTAATTTTACACTAGAAAGGTCTAACAAGGTGCATGGTTTTGATGCTCTGGTAATGTAATACCGTTACACGTCACAAAGTCGCCTGTAGATATGACGGGCGTCGATGACTCCGGTGGCTGCGTTCCATTATAGATCAGTCAGTCAAAGATTTCCTCCGCTAACAAGGTATTGACGCAGCGAGCCTCCTGAAAATGAAGTTGACGATGAAGCTCCATTAAAGTTTCCCGTTAATTAGCGTTCGACCGGCAGCTACGTATACGCCATACGAGACCCCTATGGATGGTCTTCACGGATCCCTCAATAGTGAGGAAACCAGTCTAGTGTGAGGTGATCCGTGGTTCACGATGGACCCCCTTTTGAGTCACACGTTTGTGTTTTTCTGCCTCTACTTCATGAACTTTGTGGATTGAATGTACCACGTGGTTACAGGTGGGTCGATGGCGCCTAAATGCATCAGCAGGTTTTGGTCAACCGTGGCCCTGGTTCACTGCCTTTGAGAACTGTTCGGATAAGTATTGACCCCTGCTTCCCCCAGGACACCTTCTCAAAGTTCCAGCTTACACGCCCCGACTTTATCAGCCTTGACGCCGAGCTGGATGAGTCCATGGAAACTGTTCGTAGAGCAACTAGAATGCTATGTTTTTGGAAGGCACCAGGAGAACTTCAGTCTTTTTCCACAAGAACAAATATTGACATCTCTGCTGACACTCGGCACCACTGGGAATTTAACCGCCGCTACTTTTAATTTAGCGCCTTTCACTCAAATGAGCACTTGTTATGCACGGACCAGATGGAACATTGTGACCACAGGGGGCGAGGGGGTTTGAGCGTGATCTGGTAGAAAGGCTTCGGGGAGCAATCTTAAGGGTCCATGGCCGAGAGTGTCTCGACGTCTTTTGCCCCAAATATCGGTCTTAAGCTGGAACACCTAGTGACACTCTTGATGGGAATAGCTGCTGAAAAGAAGGCAACTTTGGGTCTAATTGCGATCTTTCAGAACCACTACAAAAACACTTTTTCAGGCGTTTTAAGTGAGAATGTCTTGGATTCACTTCGCTTCTTTTAAGGGTCCGGTCGACTCTTGTCTCTTCTCCATATTGTCCCACTTTTTCTGACTCATTATTGCTGACCGTAGGAACATTTTTCCAAGGATTTTAATTAATCAGAAGGGCTAAAAATAAATCGGTGGCGGCAGCGTCACTTCGACATCGGACATTGGATCCGGACAGGAATGCCTGGGAGGATGTAAAGTCCCCGTGTTTGAGGTTGATCTTGCACAAAAGGTACGACATCGAATGACCCGAGGACTGGGCTCTGAAAGAGGCTGGAAAAAGAAGCCAGACAAAAAGAGTGACAGGTCATGGATGGATAGATGGATGGATAGGTCTATGGATAGATCGATGGATAGATTGATAGATGGATGGATAGATAGATAGATAGATGGATAGATAGCTGGATAGATAGATGATGCATATATGAATGATAGATGGATAGATGGATAGATGGATGGATGGATGGATGGATGGATGGATGGATGGATAGATGCATAGATAGATGGATAGATAGATGGAAGGATAGATAGATGGGTGGATAGATAGATTGGTGGATAGATGGATAGATAGATGGATGGATAGGTGGATTGATGGATGGATGGATGAATTAATGGATGAATGGATGGGTGGATAGATGAATAGATTGATGGATGGATGAATGGATGGATTTTATTGATCCCTCTGGAGAACTCTTTCAGGAAATTTTCAGTTCACGGCAGACGATAGTTTCATGAAAACAAGAACAAAGTGCAACTAAAAGAACATATAACAAAGGAAAGAACACAATAAAAAGGAAAGTATTATATTGTATACTGTATTATATACCAGATGAAATTCCTGGTGTTGATCGGGTATAAAAAACTGTTGGAAAAAAGCCGTTACAATTGCCAAAAGGAGCTACAATCATTGAATTCATCTTTATTTGTTTTGTATTTAACGTGGTTTACATTTTATTTAAATTGAATTCTTCCTTTGACACAGTTTGTGCCCCCCTTACCAATCTGCTGGGGGCTAAAATTAAAAATAAATTCCCCTACATGGCTTGTAAAACATATAGTGTCAGACGATTAATTTGAGTTTTTATTATGGTCGTTAACCCCCTTTCGCTCGACCTGATCAAGTTCTCAGACCTTCACTGAGAGGTCAGTAGTTTTTTTAGCATCACAAATTAGATTACTTTTTAATAACATCCAAGGTCGGTACTTTAATCATTTGCGTGCCATAGTAAACGTATTCACTTCAGTTTTCTGACTTTTCTTTCCACCGTATACGTCAAGTATTAACCTCACTACCTTCTCCGGCAGGAGGTTTAAGCTCTTTGTTCCGAGGTAACAGCGGTGGAAGTTGTAAACTTTCAACACCAATATCTTCTCTTCCTCCCTTCACTCCGCCGCTCGCAGATAGTGAGTCAGGAGCTTCAGGAATACGCCGGTGTGAGGAAGGAGGAAGAATCCTGGTTGACGTTCCAGTAATTGGACAAGCTAGCTTGGATGATGGAAGGAAAGCCCACGAGGCCGTCAACATGAATGCCTCGAGGCAAACACATGCATGAATATCGCAGGAGCCGCCGCGCTTTTTTTTCCCACCGGGTGACATTTGAGAATCCTGACTTCTTAAACTATATGTTAAAGCAGGAATTATGCGGTGTAAAGGTTCGTCTGCTCAGGTGTTTACACTTCGCAGAATGTTGATGGTTCGAAAGCTTTAGCACTGCAGACTTAAACTAGATAGAAAAAAGTCTCGTCCTTTGAGAAATTAAACAGCTCGGTTGCTCAAAACTCCGGTGTTATGAGGGTGATCCTGGCCCCGGGAAACCTGCATTTTTAATGCTCCTCTAATTACCACAGTTAGAGGGAAATCTAATTGGACTTTTCTGATGTTTTTGACATTTGCATCACATGAATAGACAAACAAATGTGTTAAATGGTAAACAAACGATTTGTAGTGGAATAATTATTAAATAAACGATAAAAAGGATTTTTACTTTTAATTACATAAAATGCACCTTTAAAATGCAAATCAAACTTAAAGCTACTTGTTAAGGTTTAGTGTACACTATTTTACAGGCGGTAGAATGGAAGTGTGCCCTCTAGTGGCATGGAGGTTTCTACACAATCTTTAGCATTTGTTTCTTGGCAGCATTATCTTGTCATTAAACTTAATTCTGTTGTAAAAGCAGAAGACACCAGGTCCATCCCTCGGTTAGCAAAATAACCCAAAATATATTTTTCAAGAAAGTTTCAAGAAACAATGAAATGAAATATTGCTTTTTTTTTTCTGGATTATCATCTTTATCCAGGAATCATCTGAACTCTCTGTGGTGTAGAAGGAGCAGCCAAATGAGCTCTTGTTTTTCCTCAATGATGTGTATGTCGTCCAGACAAGGCAATTTGCAACTATTTAATTTTACTCAGTGCTAATACTGGTTAGTGAATGGATATGTAAGCATGAGGAAAAAATATAGTTTTTGAATGTTGAAATGATGCTATAAAGGGTGTGTAGTGGTTCAATTTTTAAAGTAGCAGCTGATGTTAGGTTGTCTTCACTCCATAGTATCCACCTCCAGAGAGTGTTCTTCTCAAACATGCTGGGATCATGAGGGTGTATGTAGTAGTCCAGATCCAGCAGTCAAGACATTTGATTTGGCCCGTGGACCAATAACCTATGAATACTAAATACTTAGTTAAATAGCCAATAAAGCGGTTGTGTTTCCGATTTCTGGCGACGGCTATGTCTTGCGATAAGATGAAAAGTTCCAGGTCAAGGTGACCCGATGGCCCGTAAAGAAATGCGTTTGTGGTATCCCTTGTGTTGTCTCTGGGTCAAGAGGAACAACCTCAACCACTGCAAAAGTATTTCTAGAAACCAGGGAGGTCGTTGACCTTGACCCTGAGATAACAGAAGGGTAAAAGCAACTCGTAAAGTTAAGAAGTCCGAAAAATATGGCCCTCAGGAATTTTGGGTTGACTGGCCCTGGTGCAGTGCAAGAGGCTCCTGACAAGGGCCGTCGCTGGTCACCTTTTTTCCCAGTCACTGTTCGTACTAGGTTAGCTAATCAGACACTTGTAAAAAAAAGGGATATTAAAGTGATTTAAAATTTAAATTTCCCTAATTTTCCACTGGCCCTCATGTCGACTAAGGGTTGGGATTATTTTCAGTGTAACCCGTTTCTTCTTGGAAGTATAGGCAGAAACAAATGTCCATATGATGGTCGCAACCAGTGCTGACTTTTTTTTCGTCCAAAAATACCGAAATAGCTGCCATTGAATTGTATCTTTTCAGATCAGTTTCTAATGTCGAGGCTTCAATACAACAGGGACGTTACAGACGAGCAGTATGGAGGTATTTTTGATGTTTTTGGTTTGTCTTTTTGGCCAAAGATATGTTGAGCCCCCCGGTTATGTCTCCAAATAGGAACTGATTACTTGGAAAATAATCCCAACTCTTATTTGGAAATGAGGCTGAGTAGTAAATAAGATAGGTTTCAATGTTTTAAAAGCACATGGAGGAAGAAAGCAGTCTCACAGAAGGACGCGTCACACATCAGATCCGCTGGAGGTTGTTGAGGTTAAACATGTATCACTCACTTCATGTCTCGCTAACACTAATCCGCGTTAAGCTGTAACGAAGCGTCAGTAATTGAACATTCGGATTCCGAGGAAGCCTCCCCGATTTTCCAATTTTGAAATGAACTCTTTAAAAAGTTATTTCCAGGAAGTAGATAGCTCATGTGTCGGAGCGCCCCGAGGTGCTGCTGTCAGACTCGGGGACCACAGAGACTGCTGAATATTAACACATGTGGTGTAATGACAGGAAGTCATTTAGCAAAACCGACGGACGGATGGAGCGGCTGCCGGGCAACCGGACACGCTAATAACGGTCAGAGAATTTTCATTCGCCACGCTATCAGGTGCACACACACACACACACACACACGTCCTGCTAACCCTGAGCAAGAGCCTCGCGGCGTGTTTTGGGAATACAAGCGAGGCAGCTTGTAGGCACACGGCTTCACTCGGCTGCATGCGGCGCACACGCTCCGCAGAAGCACTTCCACCCATGGGTATGCAGCCGCAGACGCAGGAGCGAGCGAGGAGATGTTTTTGCAGCAGCGGTGCAGTCCTTCACGGTGATGGATGGAGCAGGAAATGACAGCATAAGTGGTTATTAAAAAGAGGAAATGGAAGCATTTATAAAAACCACGTTGGTCTGTGTCTGCGGCCGGTGTGGCGCGTCACCCCCGGGCTGCTGTGTCATGCCTCCTGATCTGTGAGACTTTCCTTCCGCCGCTTTGTTAAACCCCCTTTGTCACGTCCCACTTCCACGCCGGCTTTTTGGCGAGGATTGATCGTTGATCGGTTTTCAATGTGTGTGAACCCGTGAAGCCGTCGGACCCGGAGTCGGTTCTGACGGTGCACGACACGAGCGTTTATGGCTTGTTTTCGCTTCTCGGGCTGACACTCATACTTCTGTATTAATAAACTAGCTCACTTCTTTACACAAATATATTAAAAACGTATAATTTATTACCACAATAATCTTACTGATGTCAAAACAAACTCTCCTGACTCACTCTCATGTTTTAAATGTTGAAGATTCAGTAAGTCCCTCATCAGGACCATGATTTGAACTACTTTTATTACTATAACTAACTATTACTTTATAACGTTAATCTGAAATATGGGCGAACGAGAGGTTACAAGTGCATTATATGATGACATAATAATAGCTTCATTCCTCCTCCAGCCAGCTGTAATCACGTCCCGCTTTGTTTATACAACGAGTCCCATGGAGGTGAAGACTTCCTGGATTGATGACAGGCATTGACAAATCCCGATATTCGACCAATCACAGCGTGGTTATGGTCAACAAGATTTCATCAGTGTTTTCAGTGGGCGGGGCTTAAGATCATTTTGTAATGTAAATATTTCAATGAAAATAGAGTTTTGTAGAAACACTGATGATACAATAGAGTCCAACATCTATTTAAGACGCACTTAAATCAACATATGAAGATGTAAAGAATAACTGCATTAATCTAACAGTGACTTGATCATATATTTTTTGATTCATGCTTATTAAAAACGGCACGACGACATTTCTAATCTTTCTAATGCTGTAATTTAAAGTTTTATTCGTCCCACAAAGTATGATGATCCTCATCCGTCTCGACTTCTGTCTTCAGCAATACATTCAACTCAGACATTACAAGTTGTGCCGCGATGATTTAAGTTCACTGCAGGCCTTTTAAGGACCTACTGGAAAATGGGATTCGAACCTTTGTGACCGAGCAGATGATTCATCATCCAACTGTTGGTTTAAATAATTCAGCGAGCACCTATAGATGACAACAATCCACAGACAGATGTGAGGAGGACACGACAGGAGACGCCCGACAGGTAAACTGCTGCAGTTTAACCCGCACTCAAGAGGCTTCTACCTTCAGGGCTGGAACTTCTGCTCACAACAAACTTAACGTTTCCTACACTCGCTCCGGTTTCCTCCCTCCTGCAAGAGCGACTCGGAGTGAAAGGATGATGTCATCCGTCTGGATCTCGGGTCCGTACTTTTTTTTTTTTTGTTGTGAGCGAGTCATGCGACGAGGCTGCAGTGTGTATCTGAATGATTTATGTGACCTTCATCACGGTGACCGCTTCCTGCTGTTTCTCTGATTTATCTGCGTGTTAAAACAGGATCTTGATCTTCACCCGTGTGGAGTGTAGGACGCTCGAGTCGCTTCTCAAGAAGACCACGTCCGACGGAGGTGTTTTAATGACGAGTCAACTTCCCTTCGGACGGTTTTCTAGTGACGTCGGTTTTCACTTCCGGTGACATGAAGCAGAAATATTTGTTTTGGTTTTTGTTCAAGTAACATCAGAAAGAATGGTCTTGATAGTCGTTTTATTTTAGGAATCACATGTAAATCCAATGTTAAAATCACTTTTGTCATGCGTGTGTCAGCTGCTGTTTTTATTGCATAGTTATATAAGATCATAACACAAATTATAACATATATATTCGATTGCATGTCAGATCTCTACAGATCACATGTTAAAATGTGGATATATTTTACTTTCCATGAATAAACTTAACAATGAAAAGAGCCAAAAGGAATAACCCGAGATCGAACTCGATGTTTGCCTCCAGTTCACAAACTTATCCTGTAAAGTTGTTTGAGTCGTCCAACATTTATTGTTGATGGAGGGTTGACGCATAAAAAACCTGATATTCTCTGAAGTAACTTCCTTCGATTGAAGATGGGGTAGGTGTCCCTCAAAGCGTTGTGAGCCAGGTGCATTTATTTATTGAATAGTTTCTGTTGAAACCATGTTTCTGATGCTGCCTAGCATTCAATCGCTAACATGACTTTTTTTTTCGTCAAGTGATAAGGAGGGGCGGGACAAATCTTAGTTAAGTTTGATTGACACATCACCATCCAATTGTTTTTAAGCAGTCTATTAGGAAAACAAAATGACGATTTTGCTGTATTATATGTAACAAGTAGAATGTTTCATTATAAGCATCTATTCCATTGGTCTAGTTTAATATTTTAAAGTTTAAAAAAGTCACATTTAGGTTCAGAACCGACACCCTGTTATGCTAACAATCATGCTAACAATAATGCTAATATTTAAGCTAATCCAAAGGAGTTTTCAGAGCACAAGCGTTATGTTGGATGTCATGTCTGAGGGGTTCAGATAGAGACTGTAGAGGCTGGAAAAGAATCTTCCAGATGTTTTATAACGGAAGAAACAACAGACTTGTGACGGTGAAACAGTCGGCTGCAGATCAATAATCCATAACTGCACTTCAGCAGATGAATGGGATTAAAAAATGACAAAGTTTGTAATTAACTGTCACCTCAGCATAAATGCTTCTTTGACTGACGCGGAAAAGCCTCACTTTTTTTTTCCTCCCCCCGAAGTGAAGGAGTTTAGTTAAAAATCCCTGACATTGTTGATTTAGAGTGACAAGCCTGAAGGCTGCTGTTCAATTCCCCCGACGGCGAACAATGGCTACATCCAGACGTTCACGCGGCACAGACTCCGCTTACAGTTAATTCTGAGGAGATTTACTGCCGAGAAGCGTCAGTGAGAGATGGCGTGGTGGATACGGAGGCGGCGCCGTCATCTTCAGAACACCTTCTGGTGTCAAGCTGATCCAGGATCTGAGATCCGATCTGAGTCAACTTGCACCTTTTGCTCAAGAGCAGAGTCAGTGTTGGAAATATCTTGATTTTTACATGTACATGCTGGAGACAGTACGTCTGGCCTGAGGGACATCTCAGGATTGACATACTAATAATAGACTGCGCTCTCGGAACCTCTCGTTTGCCGAGATTTCAGACGGTGGAGAACTTTATAAAGTACTAACAAACGGTATAAAATGAATTTAAGTGCATGAAAGATCAATCTTATTATTTCTGTGCAACTATTGTCAAGATGTTGTGTTTATTTTTTACTACTTTTTCTTTTATTTTTCTGGTCACCAAGAACAAAAAGGTGGCCAGGAGGCCAATACGTGTATTTTATCTGGGACTTTTTAGACATTTCAGGAAATAACACTAATAATATATCATAATATATACAAAAAATGCATGATGTAAGGCTAGCAGGTCCAAAGTATGTCCAGAAAGTCGACACTGATAAGACAAATCTCTTCCAACTGTCATGTCCTCAAAAAGTGAAATGTTCTTCTTCAAAAAGTTTGAATGTCTTCTGATCTAATTTGTGTATTATTACTGCTGCCAAGGAGGTCACTTTACCGATGTTTTAATCTGTAATTCAGGTAAATTTTGGCATTCGTTGGATCTATTTTAAGCAGCACAAGGAACTTTTATGTAACAAAATATGTTGATTCGTCAACATGTTTTAGGGGAAGAATGCTAAAATGCTACTGCGCTAAGCTAACTCATGGTCTAGCGGAGAGAACGGGATGAGATCCCAGTGGCCTCGGGTCCAGATCATGGAATATTATAGTCATGAAAGTCGTTAGTTAGTGATGGATCGACTTAAAAAACAACTTTTACGAGTCTCTCTTGTGAAAAGTCTTTGCTGTCCAGGGAGTCCCTGACCTTTAGCCTCAGCCCATGACCTCGACAAAGACCAAAAACTACTGCTGCTGTTGCTTTACACATCAGTCTGTCGCCCAGAATAGGGTGAGAGGAGATTTTACAACATGTTCAACATCAGTTTATCTTTTTTTTTCATCAGCTTGTTCCTGTCAGATGAAATTCTTCTGTTTGCTGACTTGAGAGCTCTTGTTTTTGAGAGTCTACAACAAGTCAATATTCGATACATAACAAATCAACATCACTTTGGCTCCTTATGTCTAACTATTCTTGAAACATATTTATTTCCCAACAAACACTTATGCTAAAGAAGCATTTTTAGATGCATAAAGCTGTCATTTGGTATGAATTTTGAATTGAAGGATTTGTATGTTGTGATTAGTTTTTGATTTTGATGTTGATTGTGTCTGGATTAAGGTGTTTGTAGGATTTGTAAAAGTATCCAGTAAAACACATGTTCCTGAGTTGGTTCATAAAATCCGCTACAGCCTCAAAGGTGACCTGGTATTTAAAACAGGTTTGAATCCCAGCAACTGTCTTTTGGCTCCTGAACCAACAAAATCATTAAATAATTAAAGGTTTAAAGTAAATTTGATCATGTTTTTTTTCTAAAACCCTAACTAGTCCTGTCCTGACTCAACCTGCCCTGACTTGTTTACCTGACCCGTCTTCCTTACTCATCCTCTCGACTCAGCTTCCTTATTTGTCCACCTGACTCGGCTTACTGACTCGTCCTTCTTATTCGATCTCCTGACTTGTTTTCCTTACTTGTCCTCTTGACTCGTCTTCTTGACTCGTCCTCTTGACCCAGCTTCCTTACTCGTCTTCATTATTCGTCCACCTGACTAGCCTTACTAACTCGTCTTCCTTACTCATTGTCCTGACTCATCCTGTCCTTTTGCCTCGTCCTCTTGCCTCGTCCTCTTGACTCGTCCTCTTGACTCGTCCTCTTGCCTCGTCCTCTTGACTAGTCCTCTTGACTCTTCCTTTTGACTCGTCCTCTTGACTCTTCCTTTTGACTCGTCCTCCTGACTCGTCCTTTTGACTCGTCCTCTTGACTCTTCCTCTTGACTCGTCCTCTTGACTCGTCCTCTTGACTCGTCCTCTTGACTCGTCCTCTTGACTCGTCCTCTTGACTCGTCCTCTTGACTCTTCCTCTTGACTCGTCCTCTTGACTCGTCCTCTTGACTCGTCCTCTTGACTCTTCCTCTTGACTCGTCCTCTTGACTCGTCCTCTTGACTCGTCCTCTTGACTCGTCCTCTTGACTCTTCCTCTTGACTCGTCCTCTTGACTCGTCCTCTTGACTCTTCCTCTTGACTCGTCCTCTTGACTCGTCCTCTTGACTCGTCCTCTTGACTCGTCCTCTTGACTCGTCCTCTTGACTCTTCCTCTTGACTCGTCCTCTTGACTCGTCCTTTTGACTCGTCCTCTTGACTCATCCTCTTGACTCGTCCTCTTGACTCGTCCTCTTGACTCGTCCTCTTGACTCGTCCTCTTGACTCGTCCTCTTGACTCTTCCTCTTGACTCGTCCTCTTGACTCGTCCTCTTGACTCGTCCTCTTGACTCGTCCTCTTGACTCGTCCTCTTGACTCGTCCTTTTGACTCGTCCTCTTGACTCGTACTCTTGACTCGTCCTTTTGACTTGTCCTCTTGACTCGTCCTCTCGACCAGCTTCCTGACTCGTCCTCTTGACTCGTCCTCTTGACTTGTCCTTTTGACTTGTCCTCTTGACTCGTCCTCTCGACCAGCTTCCTGACTCGTCCTCTTGACTCATCCTCTTGACTCGTCCTCTTGACTCGTCCTCTTGACTCGTCCTCTTGACTCGTCCTCTTGACTCATCCTCTTGACTCGTCCTCTTGACTCGTCCTCTTGACTCATCCTCTTGACTCGTCCTCTTGACTCGTCCTTTTGACTCGTCCTCTTGACTCGTCCTCTTGACTCGTCCTTTTGACTTGTCCTCTTGACTCGTCCTCTCGACCAGCTTCCTGACTCGTCCTCTTGACTCGTCCTCTTGACTCGTCCTTTTGACTTGTCCTCTTGACTCGTCCTCTCGACCAGCTTCCTGACTCGTCCTCTTGACTCGTCCTCTCGACCAGCTTCCTGACTCGTCCTCTTGACTCGTCCTCTCGACTCGTCCTTTTGACTTGTCCTCTTGACTCGTCCTCTCGACCAGCTTCCTGACTCGTCCTCTTGACTCGTCCTCTTGACTCGTCCTCTCGACCAGCTTCCTGACTCGTCCTCTTGACTCGTCCTCTCGACTCGTCCTTTTGACTTGTCCTCTTGACTCGTCCTCTCCACCAGCTTCCTGACTCGTCCTTTTGACTTGTCCTCTTGACTCGTCCTCTCGACCAGCTTCCTGACTCGTCCTTTTGACTCGTCCTCTTGACTCGTCCTCTCGACCAGCTTCCTGACTCGTCCTCTTGACTCGTCCTCTCGACTCGTCCTCTCGACCCAGCTTCCCGACTCGTCCACCTGACTCGGCTTACTGACTCGTCTTCCACTTCCAGTGTCACTACTTCCCTGCCCCTGAGGGTGGCGCTGACAACAAAAGTCGACTTTTAATCCCCTGCAGAGAGATACTCTTCAGTCGTCCTCTTGTATCAAGTCATGTATCTTTGATCAACGTAAAAAAAGGGACTTTTAGATAAAATAGTGCAGGTGAGCCCTCTTGAAATGCGCTGTGACAGAAGCCTAGCTTTAGCCGTATCATTAACGTGGGCCATGTTGTCAGCACCGCAGCCAGGTCTGTACACTGTAATTTCATCAAAGTCACTCCTTCAGCCTTTTTTTTTTTAGAAAACACCTACACCGAAGCAACAGACTGCCACTTACAAAAATGATCCCCTGTTGACACCGGCGCACATGCAGCGAGCTCACGCTGGTATTCACGCCACTCAAGTCGTAGCGGATTTAAAAAAAAAAAAAAAAACATTCTCATGGGTGGAAATTTCAAAGGCATGTTCAGGGATAAATGAGGCGTACGTGCGCTCACCTGCCCGCGCGCGACCTTGTATAATGGTTCAATAGGTATCACTGAAGGCTTCCTGCCCGGCGCTAATCAGTTTATCTGCTGAATAAGACGGCGGATCGTTACTATGCAGATCTCTGGGCTCCTCGCTCCCGCTGAGCGCTGGTCTCGGGCAAGAAGCTTCTTCTGGTCGGGAAGTCGTCGCTGGATGTTCACCTTGCAAAGGTCCGTGAGGGCTGCGGCGTCGGCTGCTTTTCATCTCGCGCTTTTAATTAGTGAGCGATTTAGATGTGGCGAAGTGATCCCAGTGTCTGGCCAATCAATGGAGGGAATTAATGGAAGCGCTGGTGCTAGCAAGAGCGGTGGCTTCGCCGCGGCGACCTCGAGGGGGGGGTGGAAGAAAAAAAGAATCCATTTAATGTCCTTGTTAAATGTTTTTTTTGGCGATGTTTGATTATGATTCCAGCCGGATCAGAGTTCTCTGAAATAGTATTACAGAGTAACAACGCGTTTAATTCATGACTGTGGATTATATAAATGTTATATTAGAAGAACAAACCTTAAATCCTGAGAAGAAATCTGCCACATAACAACGGTGTCCCTAAAATAATTCTACCCAATCGTTTTTTTAATACTAATTCTACTACCACTACTACTTCTACTATTACTACTTCTACTTGTACTACTATTTATACTACTTATACTACTCCCCCTACTACTACTTATTCTACTTCTACTATTACTTTTACTTCTAAATGTTCTTACTAATTCTACTACCACTACTACTTCTACTATTACTACTAATTCTACTTCTACTATTACTACTTATTCTACTTCTACTATTACTACTTATTCTACTTCTACTATTACTGTTACTTCTACTAATAACTCTATTACTTCTACTACTAATTATACTACTTCTTCTACTTCAACTGCTATTTCTATTACTTCTTCTACTCCCACTTTTACTACTTATTCTACTTTTTCTACTACCACTACTACTTATTATACTCCCACTGCTACTACTTCTTCTACTCTCACTACCAATTCTACTGCTTCTTCTACTCCCACTACTACTACTTATTCTACTACCACTACTACTGCTTCTTCTACTCCCACTACTACTACATATATACTCCTACTACTACTTCTTCTACTCCTACTACTACTACTTATTCAACTTCTACTACTAATTCTACTACATATTGTACTTCTACTTCTACTTCTTCTTCTACTCCCACTACAACTTCTTCTACTCCTACTAGTACCTCTTCTACTTCTACTTCTTCTACTTCTGCTACTCCCACTACTAAATCTAGTACTTCTACTATTGTCTCTTCTACTTCTACTATAAATTTAACTTTTTCACTTTATTTCAACGTTTTCAAGTCAGTCTTTCTTCTTCATACCATCATTTCAATGGTTTCCACTCATTTTCACTAATACTTTCAAGCATTTCAGTTTACATATTCAGCATTTACACTGCATTTACTTCTGGAAATGCAAATTTGCTAGTTCTAATCTGAGCTTCGGTGAAATCACTAAACTCACTCACGCAAGCGGCAAAAATGTAAAGAACTTGATTGCTGTAGAATAACTTAAGCGCTATGCTGATGACACTCAAGTATTGTTTTTTTTAGAAACTGCCTGTTATCCTTCGTGGATCACGATATCCAAGTGCATTGGGTATTTTTCCTGTACAACAAATTGGAATGCATTTTTCATCAACGCTCTACCAAGCCACTTAAAATGACATTCCTGGCCCCCTTGAGTTTGACATGTTTGACGAAAACCGAATCAATCGACTCATGAAAAATATTTTATTTGACACATTTGATTAAAAAAAAACAACACTTCATGTTCCATAAAAATTCGATTTTATTCGCCACTGAGGACGGAGAGAGAACGAAAGTGGGGGATATCTGGCAAAAGTGTAAAGTACAATAATTAAATTGTTCATATGAAACACTTTTTCTTGTGGTTTAATTCAGCGTGACTCACAAAATCAATAGAAACTTGTTTATTCTCTGTTTATTTACTCGCTTTAATGTCAGCGGGAGAATCTGTCACGCGAGCGCTTGCCAAATTTTAGGTTACCAAATAATAACTCCAGTTCTAGGAGTATGTGCCAGCATGCTTACTGTTATTGCTAAAGGTTTTATTCGTTTGGGACTGAGGTTAACCAAAGTTTGAAAACTACACATCACTACCGATCAAGGGGATTACCCTGATAAGATGGACTGATGGTATAAACTGCTACTTACATTTTTGACTACACTTCCCATTTATTGATGCTGAAGAATTTAGTTTTTAAGGCTCATGTTCAGTATATCAGCTCTGAAGACAATCAGCCGAGTATTCACGGAGGTGCACATGTCGGAATTGAAACAATAAATTCCGAAATAAGAGATGAATGCCAAAACAAACTAGACAATACCCCGCCGGGAAATGGCAAGTGTGGGCTGTGCGCTTTGCACCGTGACGAAAAAACTATGAAAGCTACAAAATAGTCAGAGCCCACGTTGATCATTTGGACTTGTATCTACATTTTTAAAGTTTCAATTGTGTTTCTATGTGAAAGTATGTCAGAGCAGGAGATGTTTGACTTTTTTTTTAAGCACGTCCCATTCATTCCTTATGGGAATTTATCACAGTTTTTCAAGACTTACGTGAGAAAAAATTATATGCTGGTGAGAAAAATATTACTAGTGCGAGTACGATCGAGCTGCATGTTTTGATCAATTTTTTCATCTACAGCTCTGCCGAAATGGATCACACAATGTTGCAAATTACTGCAGACGTGCCCCTAGTGTAAATATTTTGACTTTACATACAGTTATTAACAGAAATATTGACAGTTAAGGGCTTTTTAGAAACATCCTTATATGAAATTCAACAAGAATAAAAGCTGTGAAAACAGAATATATTTGATGCACAAACTTTGTATTACATTGGCTAAAAGTGTTTCTTTGTTTACAAACATATGTTCAACATGTGATGAGGCCTTTATAGACATGTGTGTTTCAGGAGATTGTCTGATCACATGAGGAAAACTTTAATTTGAACCTGTTCAGCTACAATTTGCAACATGGACATGTGTATTGAGCTTCTGAAATGTCCTGGTTTCACAAAGTCTTATTTTGAAAACCCTACTTTTTATTTGGACTAACATCCTGCCTGAATGAGCTAGCTTAAAAAAAGGAGTGTCTGTGACTCTTGTAAAAATGACTTAAAGCAACAGACAAGGATCATTTTGTTTGTTATATTATAAGAACAAGCCTCTAATATCTGCATGTTTCTTTTCTGAATTGCGTGAAATAGACGATACAAACATTTGGTATAAAACTATCATGTGGTCATAATCAACAGTAATCAGAATAAGAAGCTTATTTATATATTTTTTTAATACTTTAATGATCGGAGCGGCAGATATGTGCGTACAAAACATTTAATTATTTTTTTCATATTACCTTTGCCCTTCGAAAAGACTGAGGCAACACCTCAGGAAATAAAAAAAATACATAAAAACAGATATAAAAAAACACGATTTAATTCTATAAAACTTGACAACAAGAATTGTTATGTAAATACAAATATTTACTGTATTAGTCTCATGACTGTTAAGCTATTAACACTGAGGTCACCATTTGCATATCCCTTATTTATTATTTACTATGACAACTTGTCTTTTCATTGGGTTTTGTCTGTAAAATTCCGAGCGCTCCATGTAACTACGTCACTATTTAATTTTCTTGTTTGCGCTGGCGTTTCGACCAGCTCCCTTTTGGAAAAAAAAAAAGCTCTCAATGAGTTGCTTCACAAGGTTAAATGAAGGACACTTACGTTCACAAATCCAGTTTCATAAAGCCCTTCTGTTTACCTCCGATAGTCCAGTGGTTTGTCCACGAACTGATCAGGCAGCGTCTCCTTCCTCTTCAAGTATAAAGTCCTAATGTTTTGAAGCCGATCCTTTAATTGGAAGGTTTAGCTGTGAGGAATAATTCCGGCTAAGAGACCTCCCCGATGAGATAATACCCCAGGTGGTGTGTCGAGGGGGCGTTTAGGAGAGGAGAAGCCAAACAATTTATATTAAATCGAGTTAATTACGTGGTGTTTTATTCAGTTTGGGCTGGTGGCAGAAGCGGCGCTGCAACCCCAGCTCCGCCTCGCTATATTGGATGTCAGATCCCGAGGTGGGGAAATGAAATATCCCCACTTTTTTGGCTGGCCTTAAGGTAAGCACTTATATTATACAAGCGTTGGCAGTGGACATCGATGCACTGCTCTACAAAATCATTTTTTATTTGTTCAAGTCTGTAGAAGCCAGCTGGGTTTATGGAAACAGCGTGATGGGAGTTACTGATGCAAGATCTCCACATATTGGCCTTTTCCCATGGAAGCCAGTGACCTCAGTGATATTTATGTCCAAACACTTGTGAGCCTCGTAAAGCTTTCCCCTCAAAGAGGGGAGAGAGAAAATTAAATCTCTATGAAAATATAGCTTGACTTTGAATTATGCATGAATCAATGCAGCTTCTGTGTCGAGGCACTTTTCTTCTGCATTGTTATCGTGAAATACGCTCGTCACTTCTGCTTTCAGCTTTTTTTTTGCTATTGTCATTGAAGTCGTCTTTCTGTGAAGCTTCTATAGATGCGAGTGCAAAACCAAGCAGCCGCAGTTCTGTGGCCAAACGATGCTGTTTTACTTCAAAAAAAGAACAAAGTACCAGTGAGGTGATGGCTTCCTAAAACTAGATGGCAGTGTTGCTGATTGCTAAGTGTTTTTGTACAAGTAGAGCTTAGCTAAGGGATATTACACCTCCTACTCCTACCGTTATGTCTACTAAGGGTTGGAATAATTTTGTTACTTTTTAGAGTTATAGTCAAAAATGTTTGTTCATTTTAATGTACGACTGGAGCTCATTCGTCTTCATCTTCATCTTCGTCCAAAAAGTCACTTAAAATCATCCAAATACCTCCATACTGCTCATTTGTAAAGTACATCTTGTATTGAAGCCTCGAAATTAGAAATTGTTCCGAAAAAGACATTTAATAAGTCTATATTTTAAGCTCGTTTGTAGCAAGTGAGTATTGATCGCTACATTAGCATGTGCATTTTTGCAATATAACTCCAAAAAGAATCGAATTACTCTGAAAATGATTCCAATGTTTAGTCGAAACGTGGGTGAGAAAAGAATAGTCAATAGAACCCCGACGATTAAAATGATGGCGTACAAAAAGTGGAACAAAAGAAAATAGAATGATAGGTATGTTAGGTAGAACCTTATTGATCTCTCAGGAGGTCTCCTTCGGGAAATTGTTTGTAAATGATAACATTTTAAAGAAATGTGAATCCATGTTTTCTAAATATAAATATATAAACATGTTTTGATGTATAATATAAATCCAGAAAGCAAGTATTCTCATGAACATTTTGTTGAATCAATCATTATGGATGGATGTTAACTCCACGTTTCATGTGGCACTGATGGGATTCATGGGAATTTGAAGTTAGCATCCAAGTAAGCCGCTCAATCTCTTGACGGTTGTACAAACCCTTAAAGACCCCCGTGAAACCATCCCTGTAGTTGTACGAGTGCTCAAGTGACCCATTTGATGTTCAACCTCAAATATCCTAGAGGAAAAAGATGTATTGATGCAGGAAGATGACAAGATAAAAGATAGTTGAACCACTAGATCAAAAAAATACGATAATGGGGAGTCAGTAAGTAGTAAGTAGCTCACTAGTAGCTCGCTACGGTATCCTAGTGGTCGACACAGTCCTCTGCAGTTCTTTATTATCAAATTTGAAAAACAATCTAGTTTGTAATTCATCCCTAAACAGAAACTGCCAGAACCTGGATAACAATAAGAACAGTAGTTGTATTACTGCACCTTTTGAGCTGCGAGCTTGAACGAATAACGCGGGAAACCCAGGACAGAAGGAAAAGAAGTCTTTAGCCTATCAGTCGGCTCTTGGTTTCCTGCTTTTGTTGTAAAAGAAATATAGGTCAGGGAATTTGCGACGCCGCACTGTGACGGGTCCGGGGTCAGGCTCATCTCATTTCCATCAATCCATAGAAGAAGCGAAACAAGAAAAGCCCTTCAAGTCGTGTAATGGATTGTGTTCAGTCAATGTACAGCGGAGATAGAGGAGCTGCGAGTGTTTTATCTGGAATTAAAAATGGAAACTCGGCACCGGCTGAGAAGGGCAGGGAAATGACTTCGGCATGATACGTTCTATTGCATTGAAGAAGTGTTTAATGTGACTCTTATTAAAGGACGTTTAGAAGCATGAGACCGCCAGGAAATATACATACGACATGTCACGACATGGGACGTCCTGACACCGTCAGCAAATTCTGACCGATTTTGGCGACACCATCGTCACACACCCGTAGTTGTTGTTGGTACCCGGCAACAAACAACTTCCGTCTTTTAAGATAGTTTTTTGCTCGGGGTCTAAAGTTAGTGGATTATCAAAATGACTCAGAATTGTAGCCCTACGATCTGAAAGTATGGGAAAAGTAAATTTCTTTACGTCCATTACATCCTTCAGTGTGTTGATTCCTAAATGTCTTCTTCTTAAATGTCACTGTTAAATCTGGGCCCTGATTGGCTCACAACACTTGAGCATCTTATAGAACTGGTGTGGCCTAAATCTGTCACTAACAAGGCATTTGAGAATGTCCTCTTAAACCACACCGTGAGTGATGTATAGGTAAAGAAGAGAGTGCAGACAGGGTGGAAGAGTAAGAGAGGCGTTTGCAGTGATGTATAGTGTAGATGCGTGGCAAAAATAAATCAGGAGTCGGATATAGAAGTGAAAAATATACAACTATATCTGATTAATTCATGAAATATTTTAAGGTTTAATAGAAGTCATTGTTGCAAATTAAAAAAAAAAAAGATTGTTAGTGGCTTGAATTACAATTACTCTAAATCTGATTAGTACTTCAGTTTTTTATTGTCACAGAAAACATTTATTTGTGTTTTAATGAAACGTGTTTTAATTAAGAAAACGTTAATTAAATCTTTTTCAAATCTTATTCCTTGTCTCACAGCAGGGTTTCTTCTTATTATGAGGGTTTTGTGTTTTAGTTTATTGGGCGAATAAATCTTAAACGATAACTGGGACTTGAAACCAAGTGAACGATTTGGAAACAAAAGAAAGTATAAAAAGAAAGAAAATCCCAGAAAAAGAAGAGTAATTTTTCTATTAATAGCCAAACTTTTTCTTTGTATATATTGTTGAGTTATTACATTTTATACGCATGTTTTTTAATATATAAATCAGGTTAATAAATATTGTTTCTTTTCTGTTTTGTGGGACAGAATATTCAAGCGGACAAATGAAAAAGAGTCTTATATAAGCTCTTTAATAAGTAAAATAATTCAAATAATGAGACGTTGATCAGTTTCATAGTGTTACTCTCTCCTCACAAGGGCCGCAGTAATACACAGAAACTACTACAGTTATATTCGGCCCCTGGGTTGCACTTTGTCTGCAGTGCTTCTTCATTTGCTGCTCGTCTCCACGCAGGATTCTTCTTCCTCTTAAGATTTATTCATGGTCGTGTTCCGCAGGCATCGGTGTGGGAGTGTTTACGAACAGCAATGTCTGCATGTATATATCGCTCGGCTTTATCGTCCGGGCTCTCAAATTTTAACTGTTCCCCTATAAAAAATCGTGGGGTCGATAAAAAAGAAGCGGCGTCTGAAAGACTTGGTGTTTAATCGCAAATATTGTCAAAGACCCCAGACGATCCCTTTTTTTTTTGATGGCTGATCCCGTCATTTGTCGGATGAATGCCCGATGATGGCCGATCAATTCGGGAGGTTTAAGGGGGTGAGGCACGAGTCGTCTTTTTTTTTACGGCCGTGCAGTAAAAAAAAAAACCCACACACAATCATGGGAGTGCTGCCGCGGCTTCACGCTGCGCTGCCGGCTGATCACTGCACAATAGGAGCCCGAGCCGACTCGCCCGCCCGGTCCACACTCCGGATCAAAGAAGGGAAGAAGAAGAGGAAGCCGTACTTTTGACGGAGCGATGACAAGAGGCGAAAGGGGAGGGAGGACTGAAGGAGTTTTTGGGAAAGTAAGCTTCTGCAGTGTGAGGTGATAAAAGGAGCGAGGGAGGCAGTAAAACAAATTAAACGAGCAATTAAAATAAGAGGAGTTCGAAGCAGCGTGTCTGTATTTGTAACTCTTTTGGAATCGTCGTGACGACTGTCGAGGCTTCTCTCTCTTTTAGCGCCAAAGTATGAGAATGAATGCACTCGTGATGGGATGAATCGGAGGGTAAGGGATTAGCTTTCTAGCACTAATCATTCATTCATTTCTTTTCCCAGAGCCACAGCTAAAATCTTACACCAGATCACCAGTTTACTGTATGATTATGGCTAATATACTGTATATATTGCGATACTCTTTTCACAATAATGTATCAAAATTCAACAGCCCTTTTGTTCACTGTGTTGCAATTTAATTTCAGACCACTAGTTGGCAGCAGCCATTACGTCCTCTGCAGCTGAAGGGAACATTAAAACCGTGCGAACCCGATGATGACTGAGGACGAGAGGATACAGTCGACTCCAGTAGCTTTTAAAGCTGATGTTTGGACATATTTTGGTTTCAAAACAAATGAAAGCAGTAACGACTTCGTCAAGAGTCATGTGGTCTTTAAATTCTGCAACACCAGAGTCAACATCGATTTCCGTAGAACCCTAAATGCACTGACGCAGAAGTTACGGGACAACAAACTCAAACAAGCAATTAATTATCTTGTTTTTTTTCCAGCGAACTGACATGACTCACATCATATTCAAACAATGGATCAAATATGTTGCAGCTCGACGAACCTGGAGACTCACACTGCGTGAATACATCTTGACTAAATATTTTTCATTAAAATTTGACATTTGGTCACATTAAATAGATCACGCAGTGAAGTAGGGGTTGAGGCACACAAGTACTGTTTAATTACCAGTATTTAAAGTTTTTTTTTTTTTTTCTAATATTAGTAGTTGTTTCTACTAATATTTGCATTTACATGTTCAGTGTGAATATTCTTATTTATCTAAAATAATTCCATTGCTACTGCTGTGAATACATTTGAATGCTATGAATTATGTATATATTTATTATGATTTTTTTTTGCTTTAGACTATTACATTCTCAAAATCTAACTAACTGTATTGAATGATCACGTATCAAATCCAATCCTCTTACAGTTAACTCATATCATGAGCAATTAGTTTTTTAATCGCATCGTAAAGAGGAACGAACTTAAACATGGTCTTAAATTCATCTGTTTCTGAGGTCAGGTCACAGGAGGCAGCACTTTAGGTCGAGACACCTAAACTTTACTTTACTCCAGATCTCCTGGGACACCTAATACAAAGGTGCTCCCATGCCATGCAGGAGTTTCTCTCAAGTTTCCTGGTTCTGCCCCAAGGTGTCTTCCCAGTTCGATTCTGGCGGAACAGCTCCTGAGGGAGGCATCCTAAAAATGAGTCATGGCTTATCTTGATGTGGAGGATCAGTGGTTTTTTCCTGTTCGAGTCTCTCTGTGGTCTTATGTTGGGCAGCGACCAGGGACGGTGGTCTTCTCCGATCCCTGGATTCCTTAGACTGGAACCTTGGAGAAAAAAAAAAATCCTCATGTCGTGACTAGTGTTCAAAGCTTTGCCGTTCCACTTACTGGATTAATAATAAAGGTGTGTATTAAGAGAACTCTGACGATTGTGATACTGTAGGAACAAGGATATATGTGTAGTATTGTCGAGTACTTGACTCTGGTGTTGTAGAATTTACAGACCACATGACTCTTGACGAAGTCGTAACTGCTTTCATTTGTTTTGAAAGCAAAATATGTCCAAATATCAGCTTTAAAAGCTGCTGGAGTCGACTGTATCCTCTCGTCCTCAGTCCTCATTCCTTTATCTGTGGAGGACGTAATGACTGCTGGAAGTTTAAATGCAGCATAAAAATGCGAAAAAGCTGTGAATATTTGTCAATTAGAAATGATATACATATACACATATATATATATATATATATATATATATATATATATATATATATATATATATAGTTTAAATAGATAGAAAAATAAACCATAACAGCACATTGCATGATATAAATAATAAAATATTGTATTTATTTATCGATACAGTGCTGTTAAATATCTGTTCGAGTCCACTGTATCCTCTCGTCCTCAGTCATCGCCCTGATCCTGTGGTATTTTATAGTTCCTTTAGCTCCGGCAGATGTAATGACTGCTTCCCACTAAGGGCCAGAAGTGTAATAACAACTAAGTATTGAACAATAACCGTGAACTTTTGCAAGTTAGTTGTATAAAGAAATGGATTATACACACTTAATTGAAATATAAACCATAAAATAACTGTGATAAAAATAATACAAACAAAGCAAGATGTTTAACCGTATCAATATTTTCTCACACCACTAATTAAAAGGACGTTATAAATGTTAATAATTCTCCTGGACAAAAAATAATGAAAGGATTGCTGCGGACGAAAGGGACTGTAATGAAAGTGAGGACTTGTGTTTTGAGTGGCGGGTGAAGAGGTACGATTTTGAGTTATTTTGAATGGAATCACAGGCATGATTGATGCTTAAAACGAGCCTTCAATAATTGAAAAGGAGAACGAATATCTCAGTCTGTTTGTTTGGTTCGGATGTAAGTGTGAAGGAAAATGCGAAAGAGTTTTTTCGGGAGGTGGCGAGGGCGAGGGGGGAAGGAGAGAGGGATGGGTTACGCCAGAAAAAGGACACACTTCACTGGCGGTGATTGAAGTACGGCCCAATTAACACGAGGAGCATTGAGCTCCAGCTGCACTCTCGTCCTCATTCCTGGCGTTCCCGGTGTGTGACACTCACACCGCCGCTCAATACGTGCCCGGCGCCACACTGCGCCGCCACTTAATACCGGCCCCTGACAATGGCGCCGCCGAGGAAATTACGGGGACAATGTTCGACACTATTTCTTGAGTACACAGCTGTCTCACATGTGGACAAATTGGGAAAAAAAATCATCAGGAGAAGGTTCCTTATCCCAGGCACTTAGGGTGACTCACGAAGGAAGCTGCAATTTCCTGTAATGGCAAAAAAAAAGTGTGGACTTACAGCAGCCAGCATACATTACAGTGGTTTGGTGGAGGCTGTGGGAAGCTGCCCGCCTGATTCAGTACAGTCCGTGCCACAGGCAGCGGGGAGCAGGTCCATTACTCCGCGTGACAGAACGGAATGAAGCAGCAGCGCCTCCGACTTGGTCTAAACACAACGCTGAACACTGCACTTCCTCAACCCTCGCACTGCGAGCGCCGCGCACTCCCCGCTCTATTCACATTTCTCCACAGAGATGATGCCGGAACGCTGCCTCCTCCTGGGCATGGGATGGAACCGAGTGCGATGCTGAGGACCCCCCCCGACCCCCACTCCACCACCGCACCCCCTAATACCCGTGGCCCCTTCCGGGGGCTCCTCAGGCAGGCGCCGCAGCTGTTGCAAGTAAAGTTGACGGGAAACATTGTGATTACTCACCGAGCGTCACACTGACACCGGAGGATTAATAATTCAACGTCGTATTTTTTTCAGGCGAGGAAAAGTTTCCGTCGTTGGGGTCTTAGGGAGGAAGTGTTGGGGAGGAGAAGTTTGATTTCCGAAGGAGGAGATCAGCGCTGATGAGAAGAAAACCTTTTGTTTCAGGGTTTTTTATGACGAGGTCAGCAGTCTTGAAAGTTTCAGATCACCTTGATGCTTTATCTTTGCTTGATTTAAAACTGTTTTTTTAATCTCTCACCTCACATCTAGATCTGATAGCGTCCTGACAACGTGCCTTTGAGCTTAATAAAACCATAGTTTGAAATCCGTCTCGGCTCCTCCGAAGATACCAGGAAAGAACTTCACGAGGTCACAAGTCCATCACTAGACAATCACAAACATCTTACTTATTGTGTTTTTTTTCACATACTCTGGTTTCTTCCCACAGTTCATAGACCTACTATTAATTGATTACTCTATTCTAGTGAATGGTAAACCTTTATTGATAATGTAAATAATTGTTAACCAGGTATAAGTACCTTAAACGGCACAGCTGAGTTCACTGAGAGGGAATGAGACGAAAGGAGAGTAGCGTTTGAAATCAATTTTGAGGTTAGAAAGTGAATAGTCGGAAAGTGTTTTTTTAATGAATGGGTCTGACTGTAACTCATGCCGAAACAACATTAGTTAAGGAATTGTTTCAAGTCCAACATCACCAGATACAAAAACCCGAACATGAACTTGTCAATAAGAAGAAAATCTGAGTATTTAAGGTGAAAAAACTCTCCTTTTTTTACCAGGTGATCATTTTTTAAATGAAAATATAGGTTTTTCTTTCTCCACTTAAAATCTATATGAAATTGGGTCCAAATTGGATTTGCATTGATTGGCGTAAAAAATGCCAACGTTAAGTCTGATCGCAATGTTGTCTTCTACTTTTTCACTCTCGATCTTAATGATCTGAATAATATTTCTATCCAATTCTCTGTATGAAATTGTTGACGTTAAAACGCGACGTCACGTATCTAAAACACTGGTGTCTTTATATGTCTATACATCAACATGAACATTGATCTACTTCAGTTTTGGTCAAGGTCAAGACTACATTCATAGGACTTTTTCTTTGTAACAATTTCATAGATATAAAATGAATATAAACTCAGGTCTGGAGTACTTTTTTAAGCAATCGTAAGGCTACTCACTAGGGGTGTTAGAATATATGAATATTCCGATTTATGACGATTTTCTTTTCCATGTTATTTTTCACAATTAACAAGAAAATGTTCATGCCGTTCATACTGTTCATTTTTGTGTCGCGATTAAACTTCCGGTCGGTAGATTGCAGCAGTCATTGCGTCTCCCGCAGCTAAAGGAACGGTGAAATCCTGCGAGAATCCCGGCGATGACTGAGGACGAGAGGATACAGTCGGCCGCAGCATCTTTTAAAGATGATGTTTGGACATATTTTGGTTTATAAAAACTAATGAAGTGTCTGTAATAGTCATGTTGTCTGTAAATTGTGCAACACCAGAGTCAAGTACTTGACAATACTACAACTATAACCTTGTTCCTAAAGTATTGCAATGTTTTGTGTTGTTGTCCCTGCATCGTGATACGTATCGTATCGCTAGATTATTGCCAAAACACTGCCTTGCTTCTAATCTCTAAACTGTACCTACAAATAAAACCATTATTTCTGAAAAGAAAATACGATTTCTGAAGTCATGGAAGGTCTTCTCGTCGCTGTGTACAAGGGGATACACTCTTTATCCAACTCACGGAACATGTAGACACGGGACGTTTCCGGAGCCACTTCCTTAATCTGTGCAAAGCAGATTAAGGATCGAGAGAAGCGAGCGGACGTGATCAGTGTCGATGAAATGTTTGCCCAGTGAAGTGTCTTTTGATGAAGAACAATTTTGAAGAAGAGTCGCTCCTGTGTGGCAGACTTTTCTCTTATCTTTTCTGATGAGCCGTCAGCCCGGGAATACCGCCTGCGCTTAAATACTCCGCAAACATTCCTGAAGGTGTTTTTTTGTTGTTGTTGTGTTTAAGTTGTGTTTCCTGGCACCGGTGTCACTTTCTTTGTTTGGGGGGGGGGGGAGACAAACCAAACAGGCCTCAGAGGAGAAGAAATAATCACGCGGCGGCTTATTATTGTGATTGACGCGTTAGAAGATCAACACTTAATGATAATAAAACTTTAGCGTCGGCGCCGATGTGCCAGTTTAGCAGACGAGCAACGGGATGACTCCCGTCGTCATTCCGAGAGGTCTGATTTTTTCTTCCGGCAAACTCCAGAAAATAATGATTACCCTCTTGCCGACACACTTTGAATGATAATGTGACATGAATAATTAAAGATGAAAGTTGGTAGATGTTTTAAAATCATCTGGAATAATGACAGTGTTTAACTATTTATGCCAAATAGCTCAGTGAGAGTCAAACTTCCATAGATTGACAATTTGGCAAATATGTGCGTCGTTAAATTGAAAGAGGATTTAAATATTGATTCTTTTTTTGTTTTTTTCTTATTAAATTTTAATCTTCATTTTCCTTCAAATAGATGTTCCGCTCTGTACGACAAATCGTCGTATGTCTTCTTCTCGCTTCTCCTCGGCTCCCCTGAAACCTCCTCCAGCTTTTCTGAGGGGAATTCTCAGGCGTTCCCTGGACATTGGAGATGTGTTCGTGTCGTGAGTCTGCCCCGGGGCCTCCTCCTAGTGCAGCCCAACCTGAACAGTTGGGTTTAATGCTGACGACTAGTAGATCTAGAACCGAGCCTCTGCCAACTTAAAAATGTCACCTACACTAAAAGAGCAATTCTTTCGCTTACTTGCAAAAAAAACTCAGATGAATGTATGAATGTATCTTATTTATATATTTATCATCTTTATCTTATCCTTTTCATCACAAATGTTATACAATTGTACACAGTAAAGAAAAATGTCTTGTACAATTAAAGCATTTTCAACTGTAACTGAATCATTTCTAACTGTAATTCAACATATTTAGTGTACTCAATAGTTAAATCAAACAATTTTCCACTTTAATCAATCATTTTTAACTATAATCAAATATTTTTCAACTTTAATCAAACAATTTTCAACTTTAATCAAACAATTTTCAATTTTAATCAATCATTTTTCACTATTATCAAACCATTTTCTATTGTAATCAAACAATTTTCAACTATAATCAAAGCATTTTCAACTATAATCAAATATTTTTCTACTTTAATCAAACAATTTTCAAGTTTAATCAATCATTTTTTAACTTTAATCAAACAGTTTTCAACTTTATTCAAAAACATGTCAATTGTCATCAAACATTTTTTTTTAACTATAATCAAACAATTATCCATTGTTTTCAAAACAATTTCAACTTTAACCAAATAATATTCGCCTAAAATCAGACAATTTTCAAGTAAGATAAAAATGTCTTCAACTGTAATTAATCAAATGTAATCAATTAATTGTCAACAATAATTAAACAATTTTCAACTGTGATCAAACAATTTTTCAACCAAAAATGTTCAACTATAATCAAACCAATTTCAATTGTGATCCAAGAATTATCATTGAACCAAACCATATTCAACTCTAATAAAATAAATTCCACTTGAAGAAATGATCGTAACGCACAAATAAACAGAGAACAAAATGTCTTTATTCATGCTTTTCACTCTCAAAGCAACCTTTTTTTTTATTTTAGATCTGACAAATTATTTTACAATTTTCTGTTTAAATTCCAAGTGAAATCTTGTTTAACAAAAAGGCTCTTCTGTGTCTCTGATTTACTGAACTCTTGCTGTCAAAAATGTGATAAAAAGACGCCTTGAAAGGCAGTTTAGTGACAGAGATGTGAAGCTAGCTTATCACGCGTCACCTGCAGCTAGCAACACTCTTATCTCCAGCGTTCACCCGGCTTGGAAGGAGACTTTTGTGCTGACCAAGAGAAAAAGTTTCTATTATCGTTTATTACTTTTTCCTGTTGTAACCTTGCTTTTATAACCGTTTAAACTGTTGCAGTACATTTGGGAAATCCACCGTGGCCTTGTGTATAGCCCACAAGAGGGCTTTAGCGTTAGCATGTAAAGCGCTCACCTCTTCGCCGCCGACCTTGTAACGTTTAACAATCGGGATGTAAAAACCTGAGCGAGCACTTTGATGGTGTCGTTGAGGAAGTAAAAAAAAACGATTCCGACTCTTTTAAAAAACGCTACTAAAACCCTGACCTCCATCTTTTTTCCTACCTCTCCTCCGCCATTGCTGTTAGCCGCCACGCTAGCCACGTTCCACCCAGCAGGGTTGGAATTCTTTAGGCCAATCACGTTTTCCCCGCCGAACCCCCAGTAATCAATATTTCTCTTCCTCCTTTTCCTCCCGGCATATTTCATTTCATCATCCCATCATACTTGTCCGTGTCCTTGTCTGTTCAGATACTCCATCACTCCACCGACTCCATTTAAGTCGCGCTGTTTTAATTATTCCTATCTTTTCCTCACATTGTATTCCTTTTTTTTTTCTTTTTTTTTACCCGTTCTCAGATTAATTTCACATTTTTCAGCGTGAAGAATCGTCGGAGTGTGACAGAGAAACGAAGGAAGACGGGGGGAACATGGCGTCGGGAGGGGATGATTTTAGAGGCAATATTATGTCAGCGGGGCCGCTGTTAATCAATGCAATTGTGTTTGGTACCTGAAGCCATGAAAATGGGGAGACGGAGGATGAACAGACGGCAGGAAAGAGAGGAGAACTCGGAGAGGAATGGAGAGAGGAGGGCGGTTGGCGGCGGAAGTAAATTGAAAATGATCTGTTTGTGTGTGGCGCGCGTATTAACCCCGCTATCTTCAGTGTTATTATCTTTTCGTGTACTTCCATACGTGGAGGTTGGGTTTCGCTGCTAGCATGTTGATGCTAATTGTTGATACTGTTCATGCAACACAATATAAACAGGAGATAGATATAAAGCGTAACAAGGTGACTAACTGCAGTTAGCACTGTTATCGTCGTGCTAAGCTAGCATCCAGTTGGAAAATTGCAGTGAAAGTACATGGAAATTCTCAAATGTGTTTGCGTCAGTCATATTAACACTTCTATCTTCTATGCATTTTTCATTTTACATTTATGTAAATATTTTATTGACCTGCAAATCTAGCAAAAGTGCTGAAGGTATCTGTAGCTATATGTTTCTGTTCGCTGCTAGCATGTTTATGCTAATTGTTGGTACTGTTCATGCTACACAATATGAACACTCTTACATTATGTTTGGTATTTCATTGAGATTTACGGCATTTAGATTTAAAACAACATTATGCAAAAAGATATAAAGTGTAACAAGGTGACTTACTATAGCTAGCGCTGTTATAGTCATGCTAAGCTAGCATCCAGTTAGAAAATGGCGGTGGAAGTACATGTAAATTCATGTTTGTGTGTTTGCGCCAGTCATATTTACACTTCTATGTTCTATGCAATTATTGTTTTACGTTTATATAAATATTTTATTAACCTACACATCTAGTATAAAGAGCTGAAGTAGCTATGTGTGTGTTCGCTGCTAGCATGTTGATGCTAATTGTTGATACTGTTCATGCGACACATTATGAACGCTCTTACATTATGTTTGTAATTTCATTTAGATTTACGGAAATAAGATTAAAAAAATTATACAAAAAGATATAAAGAATAAGAAGGTGACTTACTGTAGCTAGCTCTGCTATTGCCGTGCTAAGCTAGCCTCTAGTTGGAAAATAGCTATAGAAGTAAATTAGAAATCATGTGTTTGTGTGTTTGTGTCGTGCATATTAACACTTCTATCTTCTATGCAAATTCTATTTGCATTTATGTAAATATTTTATTAACCTACTTATCTAGTATAAAGTGCTGAAAGAATCTGTAGCTATGTGTGTGTTCGCTGATAGCATGTTGATGCTAATTGTTGATACTGTTCATGCAACACAATATGAACACTCTTACTTTATGTTTGTTATTTCATTGAGATTTACAGAATCTAGATTTTTATCTTCAATAAACACAAAGATACAAAGTGTAACAAGGTGACTGACTGCATTTAGCACTGTTATCGTCAAGCTAAGCTAGCATCCAGTTAGAAAATGGTGGTGGAAGCACATTGAAATTCATGTGTCTTTGTGTTTGCGTCGTGCATATTAACATTTCTATCTTCTATGCAATTTTCGTTTTACGTTTATGTGTTTTTTTTTTATTAACCTACAAATCTAGTGTAAAGTGCTGAAGGCATCTGTAGCTATGTGTGTGTTCGCTGCTAGCATGTTGATGCTAATTGTTGATATAGTTCCAGCAACACAATAACCAGCCTGTTGTTCACCTCTATCTGCTATTAACTCGTATTAATAACTCTTTGTTACCAACTAGTAACAGAGATATACTCACATTTATTTGCAATTATTAACAAAGCACAAAGATACAAAGTGTCACATGGATTAGCACTGACATGCTATGCTAGCAAATGTACCATTCCGTTTAAAATTGGCAGCTGAAGACATTTGTTTCTGAGTTGTGTTCACTGCTAGCCGTTAATGCTAATTGTTTATATGGAGCAGTAGGGTTGTAACAATACAGTAATCTCATGATACGATTCGATGCAATATATTTCAATTAACTTGCATAATTTTGTGGATGATTTTAGGTGACGCTAAATTTTAGTTATATTTATTGATCGTTCCATTGTTTTAGTTAAAGTAATATACCTGAAAGCCAAAAGAATGTCCATTAATAAGCTGTATCCTCTCGTCCTCAGTGATGGCCGGATCTTGCAGGATTTCATTGTTCTTTCTTTAGCTGTTATTAACTTATTAGGTCTTTTCATTCAACCACAAGTGTTTAACTGTAGATTAACATAATTTAATGTTTAATTATTTATAATCTTCAAAATACACAAAGATACACAGTGTTAAACGGAACTAGCACTGACATGCTATGCTAGCAAGTGTATCAATCCGTTTAAAACTGGCAGCGGTAATGAGTTGAGAATCATGTGTTTTTGTGTGCGTTAGCTTCTTAATTTGAGGATTGTATTAAACTGCCGATCAATTATGAAGCGCGTGTGTTCCAGGCTAGCATGCTGATGCTAACTGTTGATTTGGTTCCAGCAACACAACAAGCACCGTATTTTCACCTCTACCTGCTAAAGACTCTAATTGTTAACTCTTTCATCACCAGCTTGTTAGAGGAAAAACCTCCAAGATGTTTACATTTATTTTTAAACAATCAGTCATAAAAACATAATGAAAAAAAATGTGTTAAAATATCCTAATATGAGATTATATTTTGTATTAACTGTGTACACACACACACACACACACACACACACACACACACACACACACACACACACACACACACACACACACACACACACACACACACACACACACACACACACACACACACACATATATAAGAGAATTTAGTTTAATCGCTAAAATACACAAGGTACTAGCACTGACAAGTTATGCTAGCAAGTATAACTTAAATTACACTCTTTTATTAACACCTATTTCCAGAGAAAAAAATAACTAAATTGAAGGCATTTAATTTAAAACAAGCAATATTTCCCTGTCATAAAAAAGCCCTTATTGGATTATATCTTTGGATTTATTTGTAGATGTATACATATTTTTGTAAAATCTTTAAAGCCAACAAAATATGCAAAGCGTTTTTTTATTCGAGGATTGTATTAATCAATAAATCTAACATTAAGCTCTAAAGGCATTTGTTACTGAGTGTGTGCGTTGCTAGCATGATGATGCTAATACGATTCCAACAACACAACAAGCGCTCGCATTTTTACCTCCGTCTATGACTATTAACTCTTATTATTATATTTGCCACAATTTTGCTTCGAAGATAGATATACAGAATTTAAGGTTTAATCCTCAAAATACACAAAGATAAAAAGTGTTTACTTCTACTTACATGCTAATGAATATAATCAGTTAAAAATGTTTTTTGTGTGTTATATTTTTATTTGAGGATAGTAGTAAACCGCTATTCTAGAATTAAGCGTTGTTTAGATTTGACTATAGCTGTACAGAATTTACAGTTTAATCTTAAAAAACAAAAATACACAACGTCTTACACGGACTAGCACTGATATGCTAAGCTAGCAAGTGAGTGAAATATCATCTGTTTTTTTGTAGGATTTGTAGGATTGTATTAAAATGAAAATCTAGCATTTAGTGCTCAAAAAATGTTAATGCTATTTTTTGATAAAGTTCACTGCTAGCATGGTTACGCTAATTGTTGATATGGTTCGCTACTAGCGCGGTAATGGTAATTGTTGATTTGGTTCATTGCTAGCGTGGTAATGCAAATTTCTGATATAGTTCGCTGCTAGTGTGGTAACGTTAATTGTTGATATGGTTTGCTGCTTGTGTGGTAATGCTCATTGCTGATATGGTTCATTGCTAGCATGGTAATGCTCATTGTTGATAAGGATCTCTACTTGCATGTTAATTCTAATTGTTGCTATGGTTCGCTGCTAGTGTGGTAATGCTAAGTGTTGTTATGGTTCGTTGCTAGCATGGTAATGCTCATTGTTGATATGGTTCTCTGCTAGCATGGTAATACTAATTGTAGATATGGTTCGTTGCTAGCGTGATTATGAAATTTCTGATATATCTTCGCTGCTAGCATGGTAACGGAAATTGTTGATATGGTTCTCTACTTGCACAGTAATGCTCATTGTTGATATGGTTCGTTGCTAGCATGGTAATACTCATTGTTGATATGGTTCTTTGCTAGCATGGTAAGGATAATTGTTAATATGGTTCTCTGCTAGCATGTTAATGCTAATTGTCAATATGGTTCGTTGCTAGTGTGATTATGAAATTTCTGATATATCTTTGATGCTAGCATGGTAACGCTAATTGTTGATATGGTTCTCTACTTGGATGGTAATGCTTATTGTTGATATGGTTCGTTGCTAGCATGGTAATACTCATTGTTGATATGGTTCTTTGCTAGCATGGTAAGGATAATTGTTGATATGGTTCGTTGCTAGTGTGATTATGAAAATGTCTGATATAGTTCGCTGCTAGCATGGTAACGCTAATTGTTGATATGGTTCTCTACTTGCATGGTAATGTTCATTGTTAATATGGTTCTCTGCTAGCATGGTAATGCTAATTGTCGATATGGTTTGTTGCTAGCGTGATTATGAAATTTTCTGATATAGTTCGCTGCTAGCATGGTAACGCTTATTGTTGATATGGTTCTCTACTTGCATGATAATGCTTATTGTTGATATGGTTCGCTGCTAGCAAAGTAATGCTAATAGTTGATATGGTTCATGCAAAACACAATAACCAGCGCCATCGTCATCTTCAACTCTCGTCCCCCATAACGACCACCTCTCCCTCCCCCTGGTATCAACCCAGTAGCACCATCTTCTCGCTACTTTAATTCCCTCTCTTTCTTTTCATCCCATTGCCCCCCCCCCCTCACCCCCAAGCCCCCCTTTGCAAGTCCCTGGTCCAGTATATATTCCCGAGCCAAAGCTAACATATTACCTCATGATTGGATCCAGAATTCATTACCATAGTGTGAATGCAGTCTGTGGTCACTTTCACTCTCGCTCTGATTCGCTCGCCTCGCCTCCTTTTCTTCTCTCTCGTGTGATTGACTTGATGTTCGCCAGGACTAGTCACTCAAGAACTCCATCTCAGGTGCTTCTTTTTAACCTTCTTCTCTTTCTCTCTCCCTCTCTTTTTTTCAGGCACCCTCTCTTAGCGCGATACCTATCTGCCTCCCCCCTCGGCAGGTTGCCATGGTCGCCTTACCGACTCTCTCTCTCCTATTGGTCCTGGCAGAGTGGACCGGTCTGGCGGGCGCCTCGCCGCACCTCCTGCTGCGGCCCAGCCCGCGGGAGCGAGATGCCGGGGCCATGATGAACTTCAACATCGCCGTGATCCACGCCGGCGCCACCGTGCAGGCGGAGGCGGCGGTGGCGGGGCCCGCCGGCAGGGTGCTCTACCCGGGATTCGGCCGGGTGTACGGCACCCTGGGGGAGAGCGTGGTCACCCAGTGGGGCTCGGCTAACGTCATCTGGCTACAGGTTATACACCGTCTCCTCTGTGTTGTGTTAGACTTGACGGGGATAACAATACACGCTGGTCGCCCCCCTTTTTGACCCTTCGGCTCGTGTTGTTATTAAGCATGTCGCACTTGAAACCTTTTCATGTCAATTATACAAAAGACAAAAGACTCGCCGACCCGCTTGTTAACTCTACTTGTCTCTCTGTCATCATCCCCTTTTTTTTCTCTCTTGTTTCGCTCATATTTTAAGGTGAACGACAGCAGCCCTAAGACGGTGCTGTCCCAACTGTGTGAGCTGCTGGCCGCTCGGCCCCTCCAGGGTCTGGTTTATGAAGAGGAGAGGCCCCCACGCACAGCCTGGGGTCCGTTAGCCCCCATGCTGGAGTTTGTCTCAGCGCAGACAGGATTACCCATAGTGGCTGTAGGAGGGGGAGCGGGGCTGGGGAGGATGCCACAGGTAGGAGGAGGGAGGTGGGGGTGTGGGAGCGGAGACCATGTTTGAAGTGTGTGCGTGTGTGCGTGTGTGTGTGTGTGTGTGTGTGTGTGTGTGTGTGTGTGTGTGTGTGTGTGTGTGTGTGTGTGTGTGTGTGTGTGTGTGTGTGTGTGTGTGTGTGTGTGTGTGTGTGTGTGTGTGTGTGTGTGTGTGTGTGTGTGTGACATATATAAATATGATTCGTTCTTCAAAACCCTTTCCCCAAAAATCTTTTTTTTAAGTATACCGAAAGATACTGTCACCAACAAAACAAAGAAATCATCCAATTGTGTATCAGCTTGAGACCTTGGCTCCCGCAAGGGTTTGAATGATCGGTCAAAAGATAATTTTTCAAGTCTTTTTTACAGAAAGTGTATTATTGTAAAAAAAAAAGAAAAAAAGAAACAACAGCGACTTGCTTGGAAATGAATAAACATTTTATTATATTTTTAATGAAAAAACACATGTATTTCATAATAAATAGATTATATATACTGTATGTATATGTATATTATATATATTTTTTTATTGTTTATAGTATTATTAAAAAAAAAAAATTATTAATTTACAGTGGCACAGCATTGAATATTATATATTATCATAATAATAATAATAATAATATTAGAACATGTTTATTATATGTTGCAGGAAATAGTTTTTGCTCATGACAGTATAGAGTAAAAGTAAATAAGGTCAATAAAATAAAATAATATTAATAAAATATAAATATGATAAATAAAAAAAAGTTGGACTTTTGTAAATATTGTAAATTTTGTTAATTTTGTATAATTGTGAATTTAACAAGTTTTTAAATCTAGAATTCATTTGTATCCTTTTTTAAGTATTTTAGTAGTTTATTCATTTTTTTTTTAAGATATATTTTTGTGTGTGTTTTCCCTTTTGTATTCTTGTTTTCACCTGATGCTGCTAAAATTTCCCCTTGAGGGACAAATACAGGAACATCTAATCCAATCTAAAGAAATTGAATGAAATGTCACAAAATACACTTTAATAAAATGCAGTTTAATTAAATAATATTCATGTAACTCACAAACATCAGTTTAAATCCTTTTTAAATACATGTTTTCTGCATATTTTTAGCTTTATTTTGAAGATCTCATTAGTGGATACAAAAAGCACCGGATTCTTAAAATGGCAAACAAATATCTCTAGTTGATTTAAGAAACAAGATACTTGAGGTCAAACTGGGTTCTTTCTTCTCTCTTAGATTTACACCTAACATGTGACATCGATATTAAAGTGTTATTACACATAAAACAAATCAATCTCTACATCTGTTTGACGCCATAATGAAGTGTTTCAATAGCAAAGCCTGATCATCCAGCTGTAGATCTGTCCTACAAGGACACTAATCTTTATGACACTTACTTTTATGAATCCAAAAGCCATTTTGTCAATTTAAATCAAGTAAGCTAAAAAAAAAAAAAGAGCATAAACTCCACATTATGGCTTTAACAGTGTCATAAACAGCATAATAAAAAGATGAAGACGGACAACTTATGATCGGCGTTATGTACCACGTCACCTTGGATCTTTATGGAGGGGATGGAGGGAGTTGAAGGTCAGGGCTGGGATGAAACTCGTCTGATCTGAAAATGGTGAAGAGAGAGAGAGAGAGAGAGAGAGAGAGAAAGAAAGAGAGGCGTGTGAATGTGTTTGAGAAATGTGTCGCAGGTTGTCGTCGCGTAGCCTTGATTTCTGCAGCTAAAACAGCATTTCCTGTCATAGAGTCAGTCGTCGCCGTCCTCGCCGTCCTCTGAACAAACACTTCCTGGACTTCACAGGAGAATTAGAGCAACAAATCCAGCTGTTTATTTAAAAAAAAAAAAAAAAAATTCCCATGATGCCTGGCTGCATTAAAACTAGTTTAGCGTGAATGTAGCCAATTGAAGCTGTGTTGGTCTGAACCAGTCGCCCGGTGGTGATCGCAGGTCTGTCCTCTTTCTCCCTCGCCCCCCACACCCCCCCGATCAGGAAACAGGTTCCATCTTTCTCCAGTTTAGCTCGTCCACCGCCCTCCAGCTGGAGGTCATCTTCGAGGTGCTGGAGGAGTACGACTGGACCTCCTTCTCGGTGGTGTCCACGCGCCACCACGGCTACCAGGACTTCCTGTCGGTGGTGGAGGGCCTGACGGACGGCTCGTTCATCGGCTGGGAGAAGAAGAGCGTGGTGATCCTGAACGTGACCGACGACCCCGGGGGGTCGCGAACTCGCAGGCTGCTGAAGGAGAACGAGGCGCAGGTGAGACGGGGGGAGGGAGGGGGGGAAAACGGGGGGAGGAGGGGGGAGGAAGTGCTGCGAGTCGCGTCGAGGCCCCCTCTGTCCAAAAGGTGGCTTCCCAGCCGGTTCCTTCCTTCTTCGTCTCTCCCTCTGTCCCCTCCACGTCTCTCTCTCTCCCCTCGCTCCTCTATCCCTCTGTTTTTCTCTTCTACTGAAACTTATCAGCACTTTTATCACCTGGTTTCACCTTTTATGATTCATTTTCTCCATTGAATATCGGGCAAAAAATACACGATTTCACCTTCAAAACTTGGTGATTTAATCCAATTCCAATATGATTAGTATGAAAAAATCTTTGGACCTAAGAGGTGACATTAGCGTGACAATTTAGGTTCTTCATCAGGACCTGAAGCAATGCATTATGGGAACTGAATGGTAAAACCATCTTTTTTTCCCCTCAAATACGATTTATAATGTTGATGCTGATAAATGACGTCTCAGGCCATTTTTCTTTCACCTCTACCAGGTTATGGCCCAGTAATAATAATAATAATAATAATAATAATAATAATAATACGTTGTTCTAAATCAAGTCACATCCATTGACATCCTAAAAATATGTCAAATATGAATTCTATTCGAGCTGAAATAAGAGTTAATTTATTTTCTTCCCCTTGATAAAAATGTAAGTAAATATATATTTTAATTTGTGTTTTAAGAGAAGATTCGATGGGAAAAAAAATCCTCCGATTAATAAAGGAAGGAAGAAAATAAAGTTGTACTAACATCCTTAAAATCCTAACCAAAGAGGTCTTTGCTTGCACCCTTTGGTGTGATCCCTCCTTCATAGGCATGTTTCTTCTTCACTCTCTCCATCACACCTTGAACTTGACCTCCTAACCTCCTCTTCATTCACCTTAACTCTGCTCGATGGCTCTGACCTCCTCTCCCCCTTCCTGTTTGCGACCCTTTTGCCCGGAGACAAGCTTCCCTGCCGCTCTTCCTAAACGCCTCCATCTTTTTTCCATCCCATCTGCCGATCTGGTCATTAGTCCTGCTGCACGTCCTCCAGGATGCTGATGACTCCTCATTGCCTCAGTTTGGTAACAATGTCACCGCTAATGTCGTCGCATGGCTCGCAGCTTCGTGTGTGTGTGTGTGTGTGTGTGTGTTAAAACGCATTGGTTTGCCAGGCTGTGCTCGTGTGACTCTTTATCAGTCTTGGCCGAAAATTTAGGAGCACAATGGAAATGAAGCGTCTGGGTCAAGCTGGCCGGTGTATTTGACAAGGTTTTGTTGGAGAGACCAGAGAGGATTTTGTGTGCCTGCCACTTGTGTTTAGCGGCCATTAAAGGGGGGGGAGGTGATCTTGTATGAGCAATATAGATTTAGAATTCATAATCCCCTTTCTTCAGACTCCCCCCTGAAGCCACGCCTACAGAGAGTCACAGCTTTGATGAAAATTAAGTCTTACAAACAAATAAGATTATTTTTTGTTGGTTATTTAGAAAAGGGAGACCAGAGGGTTGCCCCTGAATACGGAATCTTATTGATCTGATTTGTTTCCTTGTGGCTTTTTGTTTCTATCAATAACTGGGGACTAGACTTTCAAGACAGGTCTTGGTCTAGCTTCGGGAAAATGTAACTCCTAAGCTTTGAAAGATCTTCCTCTCTCTTTGCGCTTGATGGATCTACTGACTCCTTTAAGAAACATCTTAAGACGTTTTTCAGGCTTTTCCTTGATTTTCTGGAACTCCTGTTGTGTTATCAGTTTTATCTTGATCTTTAAACTATATTCTTTATTGAGTATTGTTTTGATTGTTTAAGCGCTTTGTGACCCTGGTCTGGAAAAGCGCTATACAAATAAAAAATACTTACTTACTTACTTAAGATTTTCAGAAGGATGTCCAGCCTGTGGGCCGGTCTACCCCTCGACTCCTTATCTAGATAGAAAATAGATAAACATATTGAAATGGCAACAGCTAAGGCTGTGCCTCAAATCTTGCACTTCTACTAGTGCACTGGTTCACAGTACACTGTAAGACACGTACTTGCCCAGTGTGCAAATTTCAACAGGGTACTACTGTTTCAAATCAAACACTGCCGCTACACACTTACAGGAAATGACTTGACAGCTTCTTCTTCTACTACTATTTAACGCTGATTGCAAACGGCCATTGGAACACTATCGCCGACACTTGTTGTGTTATTTTGTGGTAACAGTAATGTTTTTACTTCATACACAGCATCATCTATGTCACTAAAATGGCGGCCGTTAAGGGCGGAAAGTGTCCATCACTTTCTGGCCGTTTGTGTGCGCCAATTGAGCGCACTTTATTTTCGCACACTGCTCTTTGGGACGCACTTTTGCACTCAAAATATTAAGTGCAATAGCAGAAGTGTGCGATTTGGGACAAAGTCTCCTGTTGACAAAATGCACCTGGCATTTGCTTTGTGAAAAAGGTTGTTCTGTCAATGCGTTGTTGAATCTTTAGATTTCTTGTCAGCTTCACGTCACTTTGGCCATGTTGCATTATCTTAACTGGAGCCCGTCGGATTACCATGAAAAGCAGCCTTTGCCAAAAAGTGACGCAAAGTGCAAGATTAGTTTTATCAGGATTTTTTGTTAGTCGCGGACAAGTCCAATAGCATGCTATTGTTTAATAATTATGAACGTTTTGGGCCTGATTTTTTTTAAACGATTGGGAAAAACAAGTAGTATTGGTTTAGTGAGAAAAGAGTATTTCCGTGAGACAGGAAGTGTGGAGGTAGTTCAGTTTACGGACGTATCACCGTCCAATCATTTGGATCGGCTGGTTGAACCCATTGGTCAATGTCTTGACGCTGCGATAAGTGCCGCATGTGACCTATTCTGTTTGGATTTTCTGGTTCGGAGCATTGAATCTGGTCGACCAGACGAAGGGTCTGAACTAAAAAAGACTATCTCGGAATCATCCCAGTTGTCCGACGTGATGTAAAGCAATTAGATGGAGAGATTTGAGTTTCTAAACTTTTGGCAAAGACTGACACTGATTTTAGCTTTTTATCTCATCCTTTTCTAACCTTCTTTTTCCAGCCTCACTTTACCGCAGGACTTACATTTTCTCTCTCTTTGCCTCTGTAAAGTCTTTTCGGTCGACCTCGTTCAGGTCAACTCCAATCCTTCACTCTCTTTTTTTTTGTTCCCGTCCCTTCTTCCCGGTTTCTGCCTTGTCAGTGTTTCTCCAGCCGCTTGCTCTACATTGTATTTTTGTAAATAACTCTTCTCTCCCACCTAATTCCGTCTCTCTTTCTTGCCATCCTACCCATCCCTCTTGTCTGTTTTTTTTTTTTGTGTCGCTCCCCGACTAATTCACTGGAGGTTTATTGGCTTATAAGCGGGAGTGTTGTGCCAACCCATTACAGTTTAAAATTCAATGAAGGTGCAATTCTCAAAAATGTGCCCCAACTATTCCTAGTCTCCTCCTCCTCCTCATCCTTTTTTTCGTTTGGTGTTTGTCACCGCCAATTCTCCACAATGTGTGTTTCTTCTCTCTAATGTTTTCATCCTCATCATCCCACCTCTTCTTCTGCAAATGTATTTTATCTCTCGAGGCTGTGATTTCACCAAACGTGGCATCCTTTGCTTGTCTTTGCTACACCCCCTCCATGCCTTTCTTTCCTCTGAAGGGTGAATTTTCTGTTTTCCCATCTTTGATTACTTTCCTCCATCCGCTCGTTTCTTTTCCCATCCGTCTTCTCCCGCCTCCTCCTTCTCTTTTGCCGTGATTTAAATTAACATGTCAGACCTAACCTCTTCCCTATGGTGTGCTCAGTCTTCACGCCTTCTACTCACTAACGCTTCTTTTTACTCAACTTTTTTCCCTTCACACTTTTAATAAAGGTCACCGGTCAAAGGTCGGTCTTTGGTTCGTAGCGGTGCAAATATTGAGCTAATTCCTCCTGCAGGTTCTGCATGTCGTCTCTAACGATCCTCATCATCTAGTGTGTGTGTGAGGGCCCGTGAAAAGGACCCGACTGTAAATTTGATTGTTGCCACTTAACGGCAGCAGCGATCGCACGGGAAGTCTCCCAGGATTGTTGTCCTGCCGTTACCTCGAGTAATTGCTCACGACCGGCGTCTCTAGAGGCGTCTTTTTTTTTTCTTTTTTTTTTTTGAGTTAAGGATTCCCACTGAAATGACTGCGGCACGACCTGCTTACATCTTTATTCTAACAGCCGGCAACACATCCTGATTGGGTAAACCAGGAATGTACAGAGACGACGCATACGTCTGCTGAGAAGCTTGTGTGGCTTTAATAACGGTGCGTTCAGACCAAATTCAAATGGCAACAAGCAAATTGTCTTAGTTTACTTCCGACAAAATACTCCCAGGTACCATCAGGGCCGGGTCTAGGCAGGGGCAAGAGGGGGCCTGGCCCCCTCAAATAAATGGTGTGCCCCCTCAAACTTACATGTAAGTAAGTAAGTAACAGCACAATGCCCCCTCAAGATTTGTGGCTGCCCCCTCATACATGCCTGTCTAGACCCGGCCCTGGTTACCATAGAATTTGTATCTTAAAAGAGTTTGGCTGAGGGGCAGGTCTAAAGATAGTGGAGAGTCAAAATGGCGGATTGCTGAGGCAAAATTGTAGCCCTTATCTAACGTGAATTTATAAAAGAAGCCAAAAAAGATTTTGGACTCCTCGGTAGATCAGATAACAACAGGCTTGGCGAGTTTCTTCTTCTGCTTCTTGAAAAGTGTTTAGACAGGTCTAAAGATAGTGGAAAGTCAAAATGGCGGATTAAGGAGGCAGAATTGTAGTTTATAGAAATGAAAACCCTATTTTTCTTGGTCCATAAGATGCAGATCAATGAGTTTCTTCCTCTGCTTCTTGAAAATCTCGTCCTATAAAATCAGACTTTTGACTAAAGTTCTTTCGAATTTAAAATAAAATCTCCCAAAAAGATTTTGGACTCCTCGGTAGATCAGACACCAACAGGCTTGGCGAGTTTCTTCTTCTGCTTCTTGAAAAGTTTTCTCTTTATCCGCTCGTTCTTCCTCATCCGTCTTTTCCCGCCTCTTCCTTCTGTTGCTTTGATTTAAATTAACATGTCACACCTAACCTCTTCGGCAAAACAAGTTTGTGGCTAAAAAAAACTTGGTAAATCTGCTGAGGGACAGGTCTAAAGATAGTGGAAAGTCAAAATGGCGGATTAAGGAGGCAGAATTGTAGTTTATAGAAATGAAAACCCTATTTTTCTTGGTCCATCAGATGCAGATCAATGAGTTTCTTCCTCTGCTTCTCGAAAATCTCGTCCTATAAAATCAGACTTTTCACTAAAGTTCTTTCGAATTTAAAATAAAATCTCCCAATTGTTTTTTGCTGGAAACCCTGTGAAGCTCAAACCTTGCCATCCCAAAAATATTTAGGCTTTTCCATGTTAGTCTACACATTATTTGGTTTGAACGCACAGCGTACAATCGTATAACCGAAGCAACTTTGATGATTTTGGAATTCTGTTAAGGTCTAAACCACCACGGCACCAGTAATCATTGACCAGGCAGCAACTTATTTCTCAACAAAAAGACACCATAAGAAAGAGTAGTTTCTTCTGGACAAGTCTTTTCCCAGATTAAAAAGATGGCCCCTTTTTTTTTTATTAATAATAACCTGAAGCAATTGGTTTCATCCATTTTTACCCTCCCAACTTATCTGAGATCAGGTCGCATCCAAACCTATCTCTCAGAAAACTAATTTCACCCACTGGTATCTTCCTACCATCACAAGATGTTTTATCAACCTTTGTTTGGTGTAAAGTAATGGAACTCATGTCCCGCAGTCGTTCGGTAAAAAGGTGTGTTCACATCTCTTCCTCCTCCAGCGCCTCTGTGATTTCTTAAAGAAAAAAAAAATGCTCTTTTTCTATTCTACCTCATCCGCCGTTCTCCAGCTTTATCTTGCTCCCCTACTTCTCCAACCCTGTCGCTCTTCATGTCTCCCCTGTCTCTCCTTATCTCACTAGTGTGTGTGTCTCCCTCGTCCTGTTTCCCTCCCTGCTATCCTGCTGTCCTGCAGGTACGCCTGCTGTACTGCTCCCAGGAGGAGGCCGAGCTGGTGTTCCGGGCGGCCTGGGCCGCCGGGCAGGCCGGCCCGTCGCACATGTGGTTCGCGGTCGGGCCCGCTCTCTCAGGTTTAGGCATGGAGAACCTGCCCCGGGCTCTGTTCGCGGTGCGTCCCCAGGGCTGGAGGGACGAGCCCCGGCGGAGGATCGCCCGAGGCGTCTCGGTGCTGACTCACGGGGCGGTGGCCATGCGCAAGGATTACGGCACCACGGGCGGGCCCAACTTCGTCACAAACTGCATGACGGACGCCAATCAGACGCAGAGGCTGCGGGGCAGGATGAGGTGAGCGAAGGCGCTCTAATGGGAGATTATGAAGTGCGCATAAATAAACATGAGAGAGTGCGAGGGAGATGGAAAAAAAAGATTGCTCGGGAGCAGGTGGATCTAGTATCACAGGGAACAGAGAAGGGTATCTGAATTTTTTTTTTGGGGGGGCCGGCTATCATCCGTGCAAAATAGATGTTGTCGGCGCGTGTAGTTGTGAGTTGGTGAAATTACCCCGGCATCTGTAGCAAGCGGACCATGTCTCATGTTTATTAATGACGCTTTAATATATTCCTCGACGCCTGTGCAAACAGGCAGACGCACCCTAACAGGTAGCGGGAGTGCTCCTGCTTATCATCTTTGCTCATTTTAAACGCCACTCAATCGCTCTTCATGAATACATATCAAACACACGTGTATTCTATAGATGTGGAAACTCCTACCCCGCGTAAACAAACGGAGCTTCGGCTAATTTGACTCCGTATTTGCTCATCAGGCGTGGATCAAACAGTAATTAAAAGCCAGTGATTTGTTGACAAAATAGGATAAAATTGATGTTCTCATTTCCATTTTTTTTTTTTTGTTGGAGCGCCGCTATCTTCCAACCACACGGTTTGCGGTCGGCGACAATGAGACGACAACAAGATCTGTCATGTGTGATTACCAAACGTGGCGTGAAGGTTGAGACGAGCAGTCATTTGACTTCAAAGATGATCTGTGTCTGATCATTTGTCTGCGGATCTGACGACGAGACGTGGCCCCGGTGCCGCGGAGACGTTTTCCCGTGTTGACTTTTTTCCCCTTTTTGATGATCGCCATTTTGAGTTCTCTTGCCCTCTTTTTTCTTCATCTGTTCAGGTATTTCAGCAACATCACGCTCGGCGGTCGGGATTACTCCTTCAGCGGCGACGGCTACCTGGCCAACCCCTTTCTTGATGTCATTTCCTGGACACCTGGGCGAGGATGGGAAGATGTAAGGACGTGCAATCTGTTCTTTTGCTTTTGGAGATTCAAGTATCAATCATTTCTGATTGTGATATGAAGAGCTTTTATTTTTACTGGATTATTATTACATAATTTAAAGGTAGAGCAATAAGCAGGTAGAGCAACATTTCCGCCTTTTTCAAAACTTTGGATTGTCATATGCAGTGTTGGGCCTGAACAAGTTCTTTCAAATTGAATGAACATTTTTATGTTAAAACAGATCAAATAATTACTGACTTTGGTCATATATGGGCTCTAGTGCAAAAAGGAAATTTTCTTTTTTACTAGCAAATGATTCAATTTGAAGACTGATGTGATCGTGAAAACGAGAATTATAAGAAATTATATCTTTCATTAAAAAGAAAAAACCCGCACGTATCAGAACGTTTTTTACTCACAGTTTTAACTTGATTAATGATGCTCTATCTAGTTAGAAAATCTTCCTCGCTAGAGCAAACTCATTTGAGAATAACTTGTCGGAAACTAATTTATTATTCTAACACGGAAAGATAACACACTTTTCTTTTAGATTAATGCTTATAACTAAAAAACCCTCTCTAGTTGACCGTACATTATTTTCTCCGCTGAGGTAAAAACCTGTCTAGGGAGGAATAATTTAATACCCTTTTTTTTTTCTTACTACCATCTCTTGCTAATGACTCAGCAGCGATCCTACAAGTCCCACAATGCACTGCAAAAGTTCAACATTATTACATTTTGTGATAGATAGAGGAAAATTAATAGAGGGAAAACCACTGATATATGAAGTATTTTTTTCCATCTCAGATTTCTTTTCACACACTTAATGCTCTGGGAATCAAATCACTGCAGCCAGGACAATATATTATGTAAAGCATATGATATTTATTTGCTTTTATGAGCAGGAGTAGTTTGCACTCAGTAGGCTTCCATTCATCTTGCCTGCAGGGATTTGTTGTTCTCCTTGAGCAAGACTCCTGTGCTCTTGTTGATGCAGCCTCGGATTGAATTCCTCCACCGGGGGATTAATACACTGTAACCTTTGCTATTTCTTTAAAAATACCCTTGTTCTAGTTGTGCCCGGACACGGAGGATTGACTGTTGAGCTGATTTTTTTTTTTCTTGCTGATTCAGCAATTATATTGTGCCTTAATCTCTTCGCTTGGGACTGAGGAGATCTGCGCTACATCGCTATTGGATAAGAAACAATAAACTGTCAGTGAGAACGGGAAGGTCGTGCGAGACGATGTTCACGGAGAGTTCACTGCTGTTGCCAGGAGCGAACCGGAGAAGTTTGATGCTGACCGTTTGACCGCATCTCGTCTTTCTCCAGCTGCCATCGTTCCCCATTGTTTTCAGGATTCATCGAAAAAAATAACCACCAAAGTTAATGTAGAAGGGACAACATAAAGACACATTTGTAAAAAATATATATATTTATTTAACACGAAACATTTTATTTTTAGTTTTAACCAGAATTATTTAGCATTTTACTGCATCAGCAAATGTATCACTTATTTTTTCGTCTTAACAAGTTCTTCCGGTTAATTTCCAGCTTTTAACAAAGAAACAAGTTTACTCTATCAATGCCGCAAGATCTGTTTGCTAATGTTATGAGTGACATGTTCTATACATTTTAAGAAATGACCAACGATTGAATCTAAATAAGGAATCCATGTCAAATACAGTATTTCTTACTTGCTAGCTTGTTTAGTATTTGCTACATGTTCAACAAGAATCATTTGATGTACCTTAGAAGTAAACTAAGGACTGTCAAAGACGAGGAACACCTACTAGTTAATGGCTAGTATAAGCAACCCAGTGACCCCTAGATGCCATGTTTTCTCAGACATTGACCATCTGAAAGGGTCTCCCCTATTTCATGCACTAAAAGGTGTTCCTTGTCTGGTGCCTGATGGATTTGGATTGACCCTATACTGCTGGAAGGACCAGTCAATAGCAGTGCAGTGCAGATTCTTTGAAACAACTGTCTCCACTGGAAGGCAAATCATGAGAAGCTAGTAAATATTCCATCTATATACCTAGTATAGATGGCACCCTTAGGTCTTTATTGGACATGCTTAAAGTCGCAACTAAATATGTCCCCCCCTAGACACTAGGGTTTCAAAAAATTGTCTTCTCTGGATTGTTAAATAGTTGTTGAACTAGTACGAATAGAGAGAACTTGCTGGGGTAACCTCTAAGGATGCTCTCTTGAGGTCTTTCTTGGACCTTCTAAAGTCACAACTGGGTCTTGGAATGTCACCACAGAAAGACGAGCTTTCTAGAAATTGTCTTCTACAGTTGCCTCAAAACTCTTGGACCTACTTCTACCAGTAGGTCCAAGAGAAGTTAGGGGTATCTAATAAGAGTGCTCCCCTGAAATTGTTCTGGGACCGGCCTCAAGTCCTCATCGTACATTAGTATAGGAGTAAAAGGAGTTTTCTTGGATTGACGGATGCAGGAATGGATAGAAGGATGCAGGGATAAAAGAATGGCTGGATGCTGGGATTGATTGACAGTTGCAGGGATAAAAGAATGGATGGATGCTGGGATAAATTGATGGTTACCGGGATAAAAGAATGGATGGTTGCTGGGATAGATTGACGGTTGCAGGGATAAAAGAATGGATGGATGCTGGGATAGATTGATGGTTACCGGGATAAAAGAATGGATGGTTGCTGGGATAGATTGACGGTTGCAGGGATAAAAGAATGGATGGATGCTGGGATTGATTGACGGTTGCAGGGATAAAAGAATGGATGGATGCTGGAATAGATTGATGGTTACCGGGATAAAAGAATGGATGGTTGCTGGGATAGATTGACGGTTGCAGGGATAAAAGAATGGATGGATGCTAGGATAGATTGACGGTTGCAGGGATAAAAGAATGGATGGATGCTGGGATAGATTGACGGTTGCAGGGATAAAAGAATGGATTGATGCTGGGATAGATTGACGGTTGCAGGGATAAAAGAATGGATGGATGCTGGGATGGATTGACGGTTGCACGGATAAAAGAATGGATGGATGCTGGGATAGATTGACGGTTGCAGGGATAAAAGAATGGATGGATGCTGGGATGGATTGACGGTTGCAGGGATAAAAGAATGGATGGATGCTGGGATACATTGACGGTTGCAGGGATAAAAGAATGGATGGATGCTGGGATGGATTGATGGTTTCAGTGATAAAATAATTGCTGGATGCTGGGATGGATCGATGGATGCGGGGATAAAAGAATGGCTGGATGCTGGGATAGATTGGCAGTTGCAGGGATAAAAGAAGGGCTGGATGCTGGGATGGATTGACGGTTACATGGATAAAAGAATGGATGGATGCTGGGATGGATTGACGGTTGCAGGGATTAGCAGGCAGATGGCAGATGTGGCGATGGTCGGACGTAAAGTTGTAAAGTTGGGCAGTCAGCTAGATGGACGCTTAGACTTAAAAACGATGTTTGGATGAAAGGATTGATGGGCGAACTGGCAGGCAGATGGACGGACAGATGTTGGGATAGATGGACAGATGCAGGGATGGGCAGTTGGGTGGAAGGATGCAATGATGGATGGTTGGATAGTTGGATGGATGGATAGACTTAAAGAAAGACGGATATGGGGACAGATGCGGGGATAGGCTGCTGGATGGATGAACGAATAAATGGACGGAAGGTAGATGGGAGCCTTTACGCACATTTCATCCTCATCAGTGTTTGCTAACAGCAACGACTCCCTCCGTCCAACGGCACACTCGGAAGCAAACACAGGGACCACATATAAGCATCAACGCTGCACAAATACAGATGCTCTCGCACAAGGTCACATGTATAGCTGTGCAAATACAAACATCAGTTCTCTGCCCCCCTGCTGGTTTTAACAGCCCACCAGAGTCCAGCCGCAGCGTGTCATAACATGCTGACTCCTGCCAGATCCCTCAAATCCCTTTCAATTAGACGCTTCTGCACAGGTCCTTCGACTCAAACCCAGGGTACGATTCCCGCCCACCCGCGCACAAACACACTCGCTTCAGGCTTTTACACACTTATCCACGTGTTTTCACAGGAACGAGGGTATGCAGTGTACCATACATCCGCGCACGCCTCCTTACATAAACCCTGTTGCACACACAGTGAGCAGAAGACGCCGGTGTCAGCCCATTATGCACAACCACGCTGTTGCCTCTCGCTGAATATTTAATGTTCTCTTTACAATGACTGCACCATTACCTTAAGCCCAGGAGCAGCCAACCTCACTGGAACACTGCAGAACGGCTGGTTATCTTTCAAAAGCTCGTTCATCTGTGGAGCCGACAAATGTTCCCGCAATAAAACACAGGAATGACGGTGAACTTTGACGCGGGAGTCACAATTTTTCTTCTTTTTTTTGTTCTGTGGTGTCATTGAGTCGGTCGCATGGTTGTTGAGATCTTCTTGCTTTCTCCCCCGTCTTGATGCACAACTAGACCAGTTTAAGGTTAAACAAGAGTTTTTCTTTGTGATAAAAAGACTCACTGTTTTGGGCCATGATTGCATAATTACGCCTGCCAAGGAGGTTATATAACTGAATATCTTTAAGCAAAAAAAAGACAATTATAGATATTGTAACATCACCATTAAAGATGGGGTAGATATTCCTCAAACTTTCATAAGCAAGCTGCATTTTGAAGTGCTAGTTTGATTTATATATCACCACCTAATCCTCTTTTTTGTTTGTTTTTGTTATTTATGTTGCTTGATTGATCATTTAATGAAGTGGACTTTTAGCAATATAGTAGAACATTTTCCTACATTTCCTGTAAATAGCAGTGGTGTTCCAAACTACCATCTGGATCCTTAAATAATTTGAAGATTCATCAATCTCTCTGGTGCAGAATAAGCAGTGAAAATGCTACATCCCTCTGCTCTTTGTTCAGTTCAATAATTAAAAAAGAAAAAGCTAAAATTTTGAAAGAAAAAAAAACAGAGCTGCTTAGCAGAGGTCTGCGCTCTCCAAGTGTGGGGAAAAGCATGTTCTTAGCTGGATCATTAAGCCAGTGTGTCATCGACACCCTTCCTCAACCCCCTCCATACGTCCTCCTCCTCTTCCTCCGCCGCCATATTGTCCCGAAGCCTCTTTCTCCATCTCAAACGCGCCGTCTGCCAAAACGTTCTCTTGGCTTGTTACGGCGTCTTTATGTCAGCGGCAGCTAATGGAAATCTTAACAGTCGATTAGTCTCTGATTATTAAGACGATTAATGGACTAATACCGTGAAGAATAACAAATGCTTCCTTCGCCCCCAAATTGAAGCGTTCGTGTCAAACGGCACGGATCCCATGTATAAACAGATAAATGAACGAAGGCGCTTTCTTGGCGTGTGGATGGTGATTGGCTGGAAGTCGCGGGTTCAGTCCGTGAACGGATGAATGACTGGCAGAGCTTGAACGTGTCGCTGCCAAAACAAACACAGGATTAACGTTGAACGAACGATCCAAATATCGGGGAGAGAAAATAGATTTCAACTTTAACTGTTGCAGTGCATTGTGGGATATTTAGGATCTCAGCAGCAACTAACAAAAGATATAATCATATTTATTTCTGTTTGTAGACAGTTTTTTTTTGGTTTGCCATCTGGAGCCACAGATCATTTTGAAGTATTTAGCGTGAAAGCTGCGGTACAAACTTAAGCAGTTTTCTTCCTCACTCTTATGGTTTGACTCTAAAAGGAAATCAAAGTTTTTTAAGTGATTAAATATTATACATAAAATTAATCTAAAGCTAGTTAGCAAGAATAATTGCTGTTTAGGAAGTTGCCTGATCAAAAATCAGTGAGGCAAATAGCATAGTTCCATTGTAGGTCGCTTTGGATTTTTTAGAAAGTTTGCTAAATGATATTTTACGTATAAAATAAAAAAATAATCACAATTTAAGACAGAAATGAATAGCTAAGTGGCGCGAAGTTAACTCTTACTGAATTTGGTACAAAAGGTTTTCTTCTTCATATATATGTTCATTTTTAATATTGATTTATTTTGTATTATTTTATGTAGTTGGGTCTAAAAAATCAGACCACACCTTTTAGTATCTGAGCTTCTGATTGGCTCATCTAAGTAGTTTCAGTATTTAGCATAGTCTTTATCTGTGGTGTTGTGTTAGTTGCGTTTAAAAAATCCTTTTAATTTTTTTTAAACAAGGGTTTTTTGTAGTATTTTTAGTTCTAAATTAACTACTAGAACAAGAGAATGTGCAGCAGAAATAGCTGTACAGTATATCATACTTCGTCAACCTCACATTCCTGCAGAGCCTTTTATTCCTAAGTGGTTTTGAGGAAAGAACAACATGTTTCTTCAATGACCGCTGATTTCAGCTCAGTCTGCTGTAAAGTGGTTGTACAGTTGTGCGTCGGTTCGCTCAGCGAGCGCACACACGTCTCCACCGGAGTACTTAACTAGCATTTCCTGGATTCAACTATTATTGGAAATGTCATATTCAACTTCACGCCGAGTCTCTCTGCAACGACAGACGGAGGAAAAAATCTGAAGTGACACATAATCAATGCACGGACAGATGGAAGACGATCATTAATCATGTGAGTGACACTTTCAGGTCAGTTGTTGACCTCGATGTTTGTCCAACGCTCGCATCATTTACATCCTCTCCGAGGGGGTTCCAGCCTCGGATCTTTTTTTACCAAACGCGCGAGTTTAGAGCTGAAATATGACGAATGAAATTGAACATGAAGTCATTAACTACTCAGATGTTCTCTGAATTTAAAAGTGACCCTCTTTGATTAACATTCTTCACACTCAATGTGCGACTAAGTGACACCCGGGCTTATAGAAGTGAATAAAATATGACTGGCAGAGACACAATTGACATTAAGTGATGAGCATAAATTGTGGTTAAGTGCTTAGTGTCACTGGTTGACCTTTTTTTTTACGTAGTGGGTGGGCAGACCTGCTTTTTATGTCCGGATGATGAAGGGTTTCTAGAGATAACTTCATCTTGGATTTAGATGTTTGTCAGTGAGATATAAATAAAAAGCAACAACATTTTTTTTCCTTTGTAGTATTGTCGAGTACTTGACTCTGGTGTTGCAGAATTTACAGATCACATGACTCTTGACGAAGTCGTAACTGCTTTCATTTGTTTTGAAACCAAAAAATGTCCAAACATCAGCTTTAAGAGCTGCTGGAGTCGACTGTATCCTCTCGTTCTCAGTCATCTTGGGGATCTTTGTAGCATTGTCGAGTACTTGACTCTGGTGTTGCAGATTTTAAAGACCACATGACTCTTGACTGAAGTTGTTACTGCTTTTGTTTGTTTTGAAACCAAAATATGTCCAAATATCAGCTCTAAAAGCTGCTGGAGTCGACTGCATCCTCTCATCCCCAGTCTTCTTGCGGATCTTTGTAGTAGTGTCAAGCACCTGACTCTGGTGGTGCAGTATTTACAGATCACATGACTCTTGACAAAGTTGTAGCTGCTTTTATTTGTTTTGAAACCAAAATATTTCCAAACATCAGCTCTAAAAGCTGCTGGAGTCGACTGCATCCTCTCATCCCCAGTCTTCTTGGGGATCTTTGTAGTATTGTCGAGTACTTGACTCTGGTGTTGCAGAATTTACAGACCACATGACTCTTGACGAAGTCGTAACTGATTTAATTTGTTTTGAAAACAAAAAATGTCCAAACATCAGCTCTAAAAGCTGCTGGAGTCGACTGCATCCTCTCATCCCCAGTCTTCTTGTGGATCTTTGTAGTATTGTCGAGTACCTGACTCTGGTGGTACAGTATTTACAGACCACATGACTCTTGACTGAAGTTGTTACTGCTTTTGTTTGTTTTGAAACCAAAATATGTCCAAATATCAGCTCTAAAAGCTGCTGGAGTCGACTGCATCCTCTCATCCCCAGTCTTCTTGAGGATCTTTGTAGTATTGTCGAGTATTTGACTCTGGTGTTGCAGAATTTACAGACCACATGACTCTTGACTGAAGTTGTTACTGCTTTTGTTTGTTTTGAAACCAAAATATGTCCAAAGATCAGCTTTAAAAGCTGCTGTAGTCGACTGTATCCTCTCATTCCCAGTCATCTTGGGGATCTTTGTAGTATTGTCAAGTAGCTGACTCTGGTGTTGCAGAATTTACAGACCACATGACTCTTGACAAAGCTGTAACTGCTTTCATTGGTTTTGACACCAAAAGATGTCCAAACATCAGCTTTAAAAGCTGCTGGAGGCCACCGCATCCTCTCATCCCCAGTCATCTCCTGGATCTCGCAGGATTTCAATGTTCATCCAGCTGCAGAGGACGTAACGACTGTTGCCATCGTGCTTATTTATTTTTTTTAACCAAGTTTATTGAAATATTAACCATAAAATAAACAATAATAGATATAAAACATGTTTTATTATAGATATTATATTTTATGAGTTTTTAAATCTGAAAAAATGCGTAAAAATTAGGGAGAACAAAAACAAAACAGTGCTGTTGACTATTCATACAAAGCATATAAAAAAATCGTGGATAATGGTTATTTTTTATTATCTTCCGTCCCTCCAGGTGGGCTGGTGGGAGAACGGCGTGCTGAGGCTGAGACACCCGGCGTGGTCGCGCTACGGTCCCTTCCTGAAGCCGCCCGACGACGCCCAGCACCTGCGCGTGGTCACGCTGGAGGAGCGGCCGTTCGTCATCGTGGAGCTCGCCGACGCCGCGTCCGGGACCTGCATCCGCGACTCCGTGCCCTGCAGACGACCTCTCAACGCCAGGTTCGGAAAAAAACAATCAACGGAAATAATGACTTTTTAAAAAAAATATATGTACGTTTGTTTTATTGACCTGTATACTCTGCAATCAAAGCCAACATTTCAGCACCGCGAGATGGAGTTCATTGATTTTAATTCAGTCATTTTAAGGGGGCGGCCGGGGTCGAAGACGGATATTAAGGAAATAAAAGTTATTTCCTGTTTGGGAAAGTTGCCTAACGGTGAGACAGGAAGTGAACATTTTTGCTGGTCATGATGCCAAAAACTCCTAATGCTGAGATTCAGCAGCAAGATTTATTTTTTCTGGTCCTTGATTGAGCGTCTCAAAGCGTCCACTTGAGTGACATCAATCAGATACCAAAACTGTGCTCTCCCCACCGGCCGACCTTAATCAATAACCGGCGGCTCCCCGGAGGATCAGAGAAATGACTCGGAGCCGTGGAGTTAGAAATGACCGGAGTGGAGGTTTATGGTTCATCAGCCGGTGAGAGGATGACAGCGGCGATCCTCGACTGGTCAATCAAAGCTGTCAGCTCTCGCTTCATCTTCTCATCCCGTCTTCTTCTGGTTGTTTGTCTTCCCAGTGCCATCCCTGAAGGTGCGACTCCCATGAAGCAATGCTGCAAGGGCTTCTGCATCGACATCCTCAAGCGATTGGCCAAGATCGTCGGCTTCACCTACGACCTCTACCTGGTCACCAACGGGAAACATGGGAAGAAAATTGATGGTGTTTGGAACGGCATGATTGGAGAGGTGAGTCTGACTTTCTTTCTTTCTGTCCATCCATATATCCATCCATCCATCCATCCATCCATCCATCCATCCATCCATCCATCCATCCATCCATCCATCCATCCATCCATCCATCCATCCATCCATCCATCCATCCATCCATCCATCCATCCATCCATCCATCCATCCATCCATCCATCCATCCATCCATCCATCCATCCATCCATCCATCCATCCATCCATCCATCCATCCATCCATCTTTAATACACGTATTTGGCACAATTCATCTCTACCATTCATCCATCCAATTCAACCATTTATCCATCCATCATTCCATCTCTCTATCTTTAATCAATCCATTTATCTATCTGTCTGTCTGTTGTCTATTCATCCATCCATCCATCCATTCATTTATCCATCATCCATCTCTTTTGCATTAATCCAGCCATTCAGCCATTTAACCATTCATCCATCCATTATTCCATCTCTTTATCTTAAATCAACTCATTCATTTATCCGTCTATTTTATATCCATTTATTGATCAATCCATCCATTTATCCATCCATCCACTCTGTCGTTCATGCATCCATCCAACTCTTTGGCATTAATCTAGCCATTCAACCATGATTATACTATTCATCCATCCATTATTCCATCTCTGTATCTTTAATGAATAATTATATTATGCGTCTGTCTATTTTAAATCCATTCATTGATCCATCCATCCGTCCATTCGTCACTTAAGGTAGAAACATAGACAGAAAGTAACATTACTCAGTCTTAAGACTTCCTCATCACTATCTATCCACCATCTGCTTTTTACTCTCACGCTTCACCTTTACTTTGCTCATGGTTAAGATACTAAAATACATGATCTGTGTCAAGTATCCACCACTTTCAACATAAATTGATCAAATGAAAAACATTCTTATTTAATTTAAGTCCTTTAAACACGAACACCTTGTCACATACGCGAGTGTCTGCCTCGAGAATTAGAAAAATGTCTGTTCCGCCCAGACGAGGAGACTGACAGATGTGTGTGAATTCATTCCGGCAAACTTGGGGCGTTTGTGTGTCTCCCAGTTCAGGTGAACAAGCCAGAGCCTTGTCGCCGCCCCCGGGCGACCCACGAACGCTTCATTCATCACAGTGAAAGTTATGACCACTTAAGAACTGCCCGCCAGCCGACAGGCGCTATTTATTACAAACATGCGCCGACGGAAGGTGAAATCGGGACGTGGGACCCAAACTGAAGGACACGTCCACGAATAATACGTGAAGCCAAAACACCTTGTCTGTGGCGAGTGTATTTGCCAGGCGGTGTAAGGCACTTTCTACGTGATGATGCCACAACGCCCTTTTAAAAACTTTTTTTTATTAGTGAACAAAACTTAATGTAATGTCTGCTAGTCAGTTGAATGTTTATATTGTAAGGTAAGGTAAGGTAAAACTATTGATCCCTCAGGAGGTCTCCTTCGGGAAATTGTTTTTTTTCCAATAGCCACAGAAAAACAGCAATTTTTCATAAAAAATAAATCAAACTAAAATAAGAACAAGAACATAAAGAGAAAGAACAAGATGATACAATCTAAGTCTAAAGATAAAGAACATAATATTAATAACATAATATTTAACTGTATTTTACGGTTAAAATTGTGTTCTTTTAGTCAAACACGGTTCAGGTTCTCCCATCGGGAAGTGACAACAATACCGACAGAAATAAAAAACACACACTGAAATTGACGAGGGGGGCGCCCCACTTTCCCTGAAACCCCCTGTTGCTCGCGTGCGAACCCACCGGGGGGAGTCGACGAAACATCAGTTGTCACAGGCTTCCAAACCGTTTCCATCCGAATTCTTAACTTGAAAGAGCGGAAAAAAACCTCTACGATCCGAGGGGGTCCGCGGCGATCTCGAGATCAGGTTAGTGAAAGTTGAGAGGAGGACGCATCGCTTTCTGCTTGGCTTCCCTTTTTCTGCTGATTGGCTGTGAAGAGCGGATGTGCCATGTCTAATGTAGATTAACATTTCACTCGTACAATCTGCACACGCAGCAGTTTCCAGGGTTTTTTTTGGGAGTTGGTGGCTCATTTCGTATGCAGGAGAGGAGGCTCCGTCGACACATGTTCACAGTTCGCACCGCGCCGAGAGCTGCTTCCTCATTACGCCGCGCATATTTTAGGGGTCAAAGGTCATCGGCGCTCCCTTTGGTTTTTCGCGCCACAATGTGTAGTAACCTTGTCATTACATTCCTCCCTCACGACCGGTCGTCCCGCAGGTGGTGTACAAGCGAGCGGACATGGCCATCGGCTCCTTGACCATCAACGAGGAGAGGTCGGAGGTCGTGGATTTCTCCGTCCCCTTCGTGGAGACGGGCATCAGTGTCATGGTGTCCCGTAGCAACGGAACGGTATCGCCCTCCGCTTTCTTAGGTAAGACGCCGACGGATGCGCCCGGGATTTAATTTAACCGTAAAATGTCGAGTTTGCATTAAAAGAAGAAGTCGATCTGCGGATGCTTGTCCTCACATCTAGATTAGACGCTACCGTCTCTCCGCAGTTCATATTTTCTCAACTTGTACTTCCACTCAGTCAGCAGACTCTGGGCTCGGGTGGGGAAGTGTTATTGGCTTATAGATTGCGTTGAAGTGATTGTTGGGGAAAAAAAAAAAAAAGAGGACGGGAAAAAAAAGAAATTGTTTTTAGATTTCCAGAGAATGTGCTGGTCCAGTTGTTTCTATATTTCGCTGAATTTGCGGCCGCCGACTGAATAATGATTATGCAGGCGTAATGTGATTATAATTGGGTCCACGTTGTCATTCCTCAGCCTTTATAACAGGACTCTTCGCCCTCTGAGGGGACCGATCATTTTAAAATGAGCAAACAACCCTGTTGTGGCAGCTTTGCTTATTTAATTTAGCTAACATAAAACATCATTAGAGCTCTACTAGAAATGTCAATGAAGTTTTCTTCATTGAGATAATTGTGTATTTTGCAAGTGTCATTTATAACATTAATGCCTAATTTAACACAAGAGAGAATAATTAAATATTTATCTGGCAATACTTTTGTTGAGAGATGCTGACAAAGTTCCCGAACCAGGTTTTTAAACTAAATACACGGAATTATTAGACTTGAAATGTTTATAGAGCTAAACTGCTGATAAGATGGTAAGTAAGTAAGTAATGGTTATTCCTAAAGCACCTTTCTAGACCAGGGTCACAAAGCTCTTTAACATAAAAAACAATACACAGTTAAAAATACTTCTAAAAGGCCAAGACATAAGACAAACACATGAGTCCCAGAAAATCAGGAAAAAGCACAAAAATAGGTCTGAAGATGTTCCTTGAAGGAGTCAGTAGATCATCTAACACAGAGAGAGAGGAAGATCGTTCCAAAGCTTAGGAGAAAAAGCCTGGAAGGATTTCTCTCCTCTGGTCCGGAAGCGTGCTGAGGATCCATCAGTAGGTTCTGATCCACAGACTTAAGAGCCCGAGCTGGGGTGTAAGTCTGGATCAGATCGCTGATGTAAGAAGGACCAGAAAGTAAGAAAGTATGAACCAGGATTTTAAAACTGATCCTGAAAGAAACTCGCAGCTAATTCAGAGTTTTAAGGATCAGGGAAATGTGAGTTCTTCTACTAGAGCAGGTCAGAATTCTCGCTGCAAAGTTTTATATTAACTGCAGGCGAGACGGATCCTTCTTGTTTAGACACCAAAATAAACTATTACAATAGTCCGCATATACTCGTATTAACTTTTCAACAACCAGTATTTAGATTTCAATGGCTCATTACAAGACATTGCAATACAAGCTAATGTTGAAATATATGCATCAGGATCCTAAAGCAATAGTTCACCGAAAATTCAAATTTGACTAATTTTCTGCTCACCCTCATGTTGACTAAGGGTTGGGATTATTTTCAGAGTAATCTGTCACTTTTTACAGGCACAGGAAACCCTCTGGGTGTATATCACGAGGGCTCCCAGTTTAGACAGTAGAGTGTTTCCTGTCTGTGTAGCATGTTAGCCTTTTAGCTCCTGCTACAAACAAGCTTATAATATAGACGTGTTTAAGTTTTTCTGGAACGATTCCTCATGTCGAGGCTTCAACGCAATAGGGACGTTACAGATGAGCAGTATATTTTGAAGAATATGAAGACAACTGAGCTCCTGTTGCTACATTAAAATGAACAAACAATTTTGTCTATAACTAAAAAAAGAACAGATTACTTTGAAAATATTCCCAACACTTATTAGGCTGAGTAGAAAATGATTGGAATTTGAAAAGATGTAATTTAACACAAAACTGTAAATAAACATATGACATTAAAACTATGGCATACACATCAGGTGCCTTAATACTCAACAAGTAATCAAACTGTACTCAAATCCTTGCACATATTGTTGCTGCAATGGCCGGGGAGTTCAAAGCTTTTTAGGAAATATTCCAGTCTTCACTGTGTCTCTGCTGATACAGCAAAACAATATATTTCAATCACATTTTCACCATCAGAGGCACTGAGATAACACATACCTCTGCCAAGGAGTTTTTTTTATTTGCTTCTCAATCAAACAATAAACAGTATAAAGTATATCCAAATAAATCAAATCTTACTCAAGTGCCAGCATCTTGAACCTCAAGTGGGAATGTTCTGTATTTGTGTCGACTTAAAATGAAGTTGATTTAAAATATTATTTGTGATTTGATTGGATGCTGTATTTTTGTGCTTTTTGTTTGTTAGGTTCTAAAGAATGCTTAAAAAATGTAATTTATTTACATCTATGTTTAAGTTATCTTCTAACAGACAAACAGAAATAGATTAATTATTCAACGATGGTTCCATACGGCAGCTTTAATTCCACACGAAAAATCAACACTTCCTGGATTGTCGATTTAAAAAAGAAAAGTTTTAAAAAAAGACGCCTCTTTTGTTCCCTGTCTCCCTCTGAAGAGCCCTACAGCCCAGCAGTGTGGGTGATGATGTTCGTCATGTGCCTGACCGTGGTGGCTGTGACCGTCTTCATTTTTGAGTTCTTCAGTCCCGTGGGCTACAACCGCAGCCTGCAGACGGGAAAAAGTAAGTATCGTCGTGAGCCGCCTCCAGATCGACTGCTCTGAGCCGCGACCAAACGCTCGCTCTCTCTCTAAATGTGTTTAACACATTTACAAAGTCAAACAGATTGTTTGGCTTTAACTTTATGTCGGTTTCCATGTTTCCGCCGCCGTCCAATATTGGTTAAATTCCGAGAGAAAATTGCACAGATGGAGTGTCGGACTGTGAGCGGGGATTTAAACCTCTAGTTTATTTGAACTAAATCCAAGTATGGTCGATAAAGAAGCAGCTATTTATAATTCAGCCGGAGTTGATGTTCGACTATAATTCTATCTTGTTAACCACTGGTGAGATCAACCGCTCGACACTTTAGTGATCGTTTGTTTAACGTGCAAGAATGAGACGTGTTGATTATGACCACTCATGTAAACAAGAGAGTTATGCAACAATAGAATACCAATGTTTATTTGAAATCGAGCTGCTGGGCCAGCCTTATAACTTTAATAAATCACTTTTACCTTCTGTAGAACTGCTGTTTTCTGTCTCAACCCCTCTCAGTGAACTCACCCCTGTAGCAGTTGTGTATAATCATATGATTTTTAACATTAAGAAAGCAAGACAATTGTTTGAATAGCACCATTTGTGTACTATTTTTATTTACTTAGAAGCTCATATGGCTCTTGGTGCAGGTGCATCTGCTCTAGGTTTGTGGGGTCCTACTGCTGAACCGAGCGTTATACGATAATGCCTCTGCTTACAAATCTTTATTTAAGGATAAATCTTCAATGAGTGACGGGAATTAAATAATAAAAACACTCTTCACGTGCACACAAACAATAGAGAGATTAACAACATTTATTTAATCTTCATACTTTTACACTTTTAATAATAATTTTAAATATATTTGTAAGCGAGGAGCTATGAGCTTTAAAACAGGCCTTTTAACTCAAATTAATCCCCTTTTCTCTCACCTTAAAACTCAATAAACAGTGGCTCTCTAGACCTCCAATTAAAATGAAACTATAAAATTGACCATTTTTTTTAATGTTTTCGTGTTTTATTGCTAGTACAGCTCTACATGTAACTTGATAAAGATCTGCGTGATTTTCATTCCTTTTGGGGGTTTTCTCTCTCTGTTCTTTTTAATTGGAAATGTTTTTAAATTTTCAGAAAATAAATAGCTTTTCTATCACATTTCAAAATTGAATTTATATTCAAAGAAAACTTATTTGATGGGATAATGCATTTGATATACTTTGTTTTTAGTTTAAAAACATTACATTTACTCTCGCTCTTAGAATCTAAAATAAAATACAGATTAGAATTGCATAATTTACAATCAGATTAACACAAAAGCTTATTTAAGATCTACTTTAATTTATTATTTTTTGTTTTTGTTTTGACAGCACCCTGTTGTTGTCTCAACCCCTCTCAGTGAACTCACCCCTTCAGCTGTGTGTGTCTTCATGTGATTTTAACTAACTATAGAGGATCTAAAATCGGATTTTTTTTTAAACGAGTGGCAATAATTGAAAAAAAAAAACATTGTCCGAGGTGACACGACCGTCCATAAAGAGTTACCTTCTTTATTACTACACACTAAAACCCAGTATAAACTGGTAATAAGATTCTTTGCCATGAGGCACATCCACTGTGATGGCACTTCAACCCAAGGAAGCTGTTGAGTGTGCGACTTCTCCTGATACTTAAAGGCCATTTTACAGCTCAATAACACCCACTTTTTTAATATCCCGTGGCTCCATGTCCTCAAGTAAGTTCCTCTTATCTCGGCTCCCCAATCCCATTTTCCAGTGACTCACCCGACAAATCCTCCGCTCACTTTAAAGATTTTTATGGAAGCCATTATGTTAATGTGAAATCCTTTCTATTTCAAGCTTTTGTGCTTGGAATGATACGTTACTGATATATTGGTCAGCGAAGCAATTTGAAGCCGAATATGAAGCCGGCTCTGATTGATTGCTGAGCGGCGCGACTCTGTTCTTTCGCAGAGGCCGGCGGTTCCACTTTCACCATCGGGAAGTCGGTGTGGCTTCTGTGGGCCATTGTCTTCAACAACTCGGTGCCGGTGGAGAACCCCAGAGGAACCACCAGCAAGATCATGGTTCTGATCTGGGCCTTTTTCGCTGTCATCTTCCTGGCCTCCTACACTGCAAACCTAGCTGCCTTCATGATCCAGGAGGAGTACATCGACACCGTGTCAGGACTCTCGGATAAGAAGGTACGGCACCGAAATACTGATGAACCAAAAAAAAAAGAAAGGGTGGTGGATTTAAAGAGTCAATGAAAGTTTCAAGCATTTCTTCAACTCTTTGTTGAACACGTTGACTATGCATACCGTGTTGTAGGCGAGTCAGACCAGTGGACAGAAGTAGGTCAGACAGATTGGTGGGCAGCTCGCTGTGTCTCACCTTCTGTCTCCCACCTCTGCTTCCCTTTGGTCCGATAGTTTCAGCATCCAGAGGAGCAGTACCCACCTCTGAAGTTTGGCACCGTTCCCAACGGTAGCACGGAGAAAAACATCCGCTCCAACTACCCGGACATGCACCAGTACATGGGCAAATACAACCAGAGGGGAGTGGAAGACGCCATCATGAACCTGAAAACTGGGTATGTCCGCGTTAAGTCACGGCTTTTTCTATTTCTCTGTCATCACACGTTTTGACCGTATTTTTTAAGGCTCTCTTAAAATGCTTAATTTATTTCAAAAATCAACAGTGCTTCCCATAATGCAGTGCGCCTTTATTCTGGTTATACTTACTGACCCCAAACATATTTTATGTGGTACACATGCTCCAATCTGTAAAAATGTAAAATGAAAACTACAATGTGGCCACGTAGTATTACTCTGCAAGGCTCCGTAATATTACTCTGCAAGGCTCCGTAATATTACTCTGCAAGGCTTGGTATTATTATTCTGCAAGGCTTTGTAGTATTACTCCTTGCGGCTTGATAGTATTACTTTCCAAGGCTCCATAGTATTACTCCAGGAAGCTCCATAGTTTTACTCCCCAAGGTTCAGTATTATTACTCAGCAACGCTCCATAGAATGACTTCACAATGATCCGTAGTTTTACTCTGTGAGGCTCCATATTATTACTCCGCGAGGCTCCATAGTATTACAAAACAATGGTCCATAGTTTTACTCTGTGAGGTTCCTTAGTATTACTCCACAATGGTGTGTAGTTTTACTCCGTGAGGCACCATAGTATTATTTCAAAAGGGCTAGTAGTATTACTCCACGAGGCACTATGGTATTACTCCACGAGGCACTACAATGTTACTCAGTAGTTAGAAATGCGATAGAGTAATACTAGAAAGCCATTTTGCGTTTAATATCTGTGCCATTAATATCTAATTCACCTCAAAAAAAGAACCATTGATTGATATTAATTCTTAAAATCTGGTGCGCCTTATAGTCCAAACGTTACTGTTATAATACTATTAAGTAATTCTGCAAAAAAGTTTGTTCACCTCACGGCTAAATACTGGCTAACAAACATTAGCCGCCAATAATAAGAATGAAGACTGATATCAAGTGTTATAGACTTTTATCGTTCATCTTCTTTGTGTTTATTATTTTGCGCGCCTGGCTAAATACTAGATATCAACACTTTTGAATTACTTTTTTTTTGCGCCATGACATAAAACTGGCTGCATTTTACCATTTTTAAGAGATAATCAGTAATAATCCGTCAGATCACACAAGTACTTGCATCACGACTTGGAATAAAAACAAACATCTCTATATATTGGAGAGTTTTGAAGCTTTATATAATCAAACGAGGCGCCTCGACGTCACCAGCCTCCTCCGAAGTGTAGCAAACTGACGGCGGAGTTTGAGTCGTCCTCTTCTGTGACTAACATCTTTTGTCGCGACGTCATCACCTCCAACATAATCTGCGCCCACACAATACCGGCAGCCGCTTCTCCTCTTCACGCGCCACTTGATTCTCCGGCACCAGTTGTCGGATAATCCCAGTTTACTTCACTCTAAGCTTCTGTCGTCGCCCAGTTTTTGCACAAATTAAAAGAAAAAAAACCTTATAAAACAAATACTTTCTGTTGTAGCCACTCTCGTTCTCTGGTCTATTAAACGTCATTGATCGTCTTTTTTTTTTTTTCCTGCTTTGCTTTATCCGTTTTCTACCTTGAATGATTTCTTGTGCGTCTGTGTTTAAACTTTATAATCCTCATCACTGTCTGGCGCTGTCCCATGTCTTTTTCCCTTCAAGTGTGTAAGTCCCCCTCCCATCCTCCTCGCATAAATCCCTCTGCTCCCAGTCCCTCCTTCTCTGCAGCCTCACACATCCTTCCCTGATCCCTCGTTTTATTCTTCTTTCCACGTTATCCGCCCGACCTGCTTTACGATTCCCTGCTTCTCTTTCTTGTTGTGACTTAACATTTCATGACCTTTCTATTATTCCGGCTCCTTGTGTCCGTCAAACAATTCCATGCCCGTCCATCCGAACACCCAATCATCTGTCCACGTCTTCTCCCACACTAAATGATGGATGGCTTCTCCCATGATCCTCTTACAGGAAGCTGGACGCTTTTATTTATGACGCTGCAGTATTGAATTATATGGCCAGGAAGGACGAAGGTTGTAAGGTATAACAACTTCTTCACGCTGTTAATGAAAGATTAAGATGAGCTCTTCGATTTGACTTAACGTCCTTCTCCTTCCAAGGTGATGACCATAGGCTCGGGGAAGGTTTTTGCCACCACAGGCTACGGTATCGCCCTGCACAAAAACTCACGTTGGAAACGTCCTCTTGACCTGGCGCTGCTGCAGCTGGTGGGAGATGGTGAGTGTCGGCGGAAGGAAATTGAAAAGGATGATTAACAGCCAGGCGTAAATTCATCATGTTGAATTAGATTTTCTATCCTTTTTTCAATTAAATTTGCACGAAAAGCAGCAAAAAAAGCCCATTTTTTCTCAAATAGGCATGATAATAGTTCAGAGATTTATTGGACGTTTAGATTAAGGTTTGTGTGAATAAATCACTTGATATTGTTTACTTTTGCGATGGTATTTGCTAACATTGCTAACTGCTATTGTATTTTCTAACAATGCTAACTGCTATGGTATTTGCTAACATTGCTAACTGATATGGTTCTTGCTAAAGTTGCTAACTGCTATGGTATTTGCTAACATTGCTAACTGATATGGTATTTGTTAACATTGCTAACTGATATGGTACTTGCTAACATTGCTAACTGCTACGGTATTTGCTAACATTGCTAACTGATATGGTATTTGCTAACATTGCTAACTGCTATTGTATTTTCTAACAATGCTAACTGCTATGGTATTTGCTAACATTGCTAAATGATATGGTATTTGTTAACATTGCTAACTGCTATGGTATTTGCTAAATTTGATAACTGCTATGGTATTTTCTAACATTGCTAACTCGGGGGGTTCGCTTTCTACACCACAGAATTTGCGTAAATTTTTGGTTTGAAAGTGAACGGTACAAGTGCGTAATTGTGCACACATGGCTGCAGTAAAGTCAAAAGAATAATAAAAAATAAGCACAAAATTGAGAAATAAAAAAGAGGGAAAACTAGTTCCTCAAAACTTAAAAATATTTAGTTATTCATATTTAGTAAATTCCGAATTTAACAAGTAAAGAACAGAAATAATGTAAATTATATTTGCTATGGTTGATTTTTTTTTTTTACATTTTCTTTATTTAGTTGCAAGCATTGCAAGTGTGTAATCATGCACACATGGCTGCAGTAAAGAAAAAATTAAATAAATGATGATAGCACAATCTAACAAAAATTGAACAATAAAAAATAGGAAAAAACTGAATAAGTTTCTCAAAAACGAGTTATTCAGAATTGAAATGGTGAAGTACAAATAAAAAAGAAAACATATTTCTACCTCAAAGCAATTACTATGATTCATATGTATCGTTTTTTTCACATGATAAATTTAGTTGTAAATGCGAGTGTGTAATTGTGTACACATGGCTGCAGTGAAGAAAAGAAATGATGAAAAATCACCTTTGATTTGGTAAATTTTAGACAATAAATGGTCACAACTTACACAAAGAAGAGAAGAAACTTCCCAGATATATTCAAAGATAAAGTAGTACAAGTATAAAGTCGTTATATTTAGTTATTCAAAGCATCTCTTCATCAGTGAAGACGGTGTATCTTGACGTCATTAATGCTAAAGAGCTAAAGCTAATTTTCATTCACTTGTTTCAATCAGGAAATGATTGAAAAAACCACACATTTAGCACAGAATGCTGGAGGAACTCATAGTGAACCTGGAGCGTTAAGAAAGAGTACTATCATCTCTACTTCTTCCTGTAGCATTCAGGTGAAAGTATAGGTAGATGATTTTTAAAACTAAGCTTCGGTTTTAATGGAAAAACCCTAAAAATGCTTCTTCAAAGTTACGCAGTTGAAGCATTCAATACTTTACTTTCCAACTAAAATGTAAAAAAAAATATATAGATATTGATTAATGAGAAAATATCTTTCTATAAAGACGAGGGAAACTCAAACTGGGAAAACAAGAACAGCCTCAGACTCAGACGGTGACTTTGCTTTCTAATCACAGACAGAAAAGGCAGGTAAATAAAGAGGAGGAACCCGGCGCCGCATTTGTTTGTCTCAAAACAATGAAGCACGACTGAATCATTTTCACTTTCAGGGACTTTTTTTTTTAAATTCCATTCCCCACTCCATCTTTCCCAGCTCTCTCTCACAATCACATTTTCGGGCTCGGCTCAGAAGTCGAAAAAGGATTTATTTATGTGAGTCACAGTTAAAGAGTAAAAAAAAAAAAAATGGATCATCACATCTTGGGAGGTGACAGATTTACACTCATTACAGATTAGCCAGAAGCGACAGAGTGAGAAACTGTGGAAGAGAGAGAAGTAACCGGCGAGAAATACCTGAAAATACCCTGAACTCAAGAGCGGATTCTTCATATGCCTTCTGCTCTCACTGATGAGGAAGTTGAACTGAGATGATTCATCCGTAATATATATTTTTTTTCTTAATGTGCTGCTGAAAATGATAATTGATGGTTTAAATATATTTATTTATCTTTCATACCAATAATGTAACTTTCCTGCGACTGATTCTCATCTTGTGTCATGACCCTTTTTTCAGAATAAGATAATGAAAAGATAACATATATGTCTGAAGGGGGCGCTATCCAGGTGGGAAATTAAATGGTTTTATTCGATTACTAGTCAAATTGTTAAATTTTGGTCGATGTTGAGCCATCAATGTTGAATCACTGTTGCAATTTCAACGTTGAAATTCAGTTTAACACAAATATATGATCTGGAACATTTGGTCTTTCATTGAAAATCCAACTGTAAGGAAATGACAACTTTACTGTAATAGAGGCGTTAACCTGAATATTCTACTATAAAGATCCACCATTTTGTCTGATCTTTGCGTTCTGGCATTCGAAGACGTCTGCGATAGATCTCTCTGCTTGCTAGCGCCCGTGTTCACGTAAGTTTGTCTCTGACTTTTGCATAATTCACTAAACGAGCATTTTTCTTAAACTCATCAATGTGTCTGTCCTTCATTCCACCACCACGTACGAGGCTGGGGAGGGGTCGGTTCATCGGAACACAAAAACCCCTAACACAACGTTGATCATAGCTTGCACTTTCAATGCGGTTTCAATATCGGATATTATTGTTACCTGACCCTGTTTCAAGGTTAAATCAATGTATTTTTTCTACCGTATCTTGCAAAATAACAACTATGGCATCTACTATCTTGGCGTTCACCCTGTTTCTATATAGAATTAAAACTTTGTTTGAATCCAAAATTACATTTCAAGAATGTTTTTAATATATATTTTGACGAAAATCTTAATAATACTAGTGTGTTCAAGACAACTTAAGATATGCCATGAGAAAAAAACACTTAGATCAGGCTGACGATTAATGACCGATGTGATGTACTAAGATGGTATTACTACGGAGGGAAGTATTAGTGATCGGTATCTGCTGGAAAACAAACCTTGAGTCACAACTTCTGACGCCGGTCGGCTGCCAAAGAGCCTGGGCCGATTCGATAAGCTCCGCCTGTGGTTTTGTTTTAGCATTTGTCGTTCAAAGCGTGTCCTGTACTTGTGTCACTTTGCCAAAATCCCTCAATACAGTTGTGTGTGTGCTGCGTGAACGCTGAGAGTTATCGTCGTATGAAGGCATTGTTGCCGTGGATTACCAAGCAAGAGGATTAGTTTGTTTGGACGAGGCAGCGAAAAAGGGGGCTCCGTAGACTCGCCCTCTGGCTCCAGATCTTTGAACCCTCACCCAAAGTAAATCATGTCTCGGTGTTACATCACGATTGTGTAGTTACGGGTTTAGAAGTGGTGTTTACAACTGCATTACACGAGTCGAGGTCTGTCGGGAGGGAAAAGGATGTTAGTGGTTTCACACTGAAGAGGCGGATAATGATTTCCCGAACTTGTTTGGATTTGCTCGGTACAATCCTGGTTGGAGAATTTATCACGATAAGAAAAAAAAATTCTTATGTTTCAAGATTTCATGACAAAATCAATAGGAGAAATACTCGAGTTAGTTCCGATAAACTGGAAAATATGGGCTGGATTCAGAGCCAAAGTCAACACAAGAGCGACTCACAAATTCATTGGTGTTGAAAAAGTTGTTAGCTAACTTGCTAATGGTAGCATTATCAGATGTAATTTTTCGGTTGCCATGCAGATTATGATACATATTTAGTTTGTTAATAGGTATAAAATAATAACATCTTTATTCTCACTTAGATTAATTAATCACAGAGTCTCTCGTTTTTGTTTTGTTTTGGGATTTTTTGGAGTATGAGTGTGTAATTGTGCACGCATGGCTGTAGTAAAGACAGAAGGACATTGGATTAAAATATGGGTAAAACACTATGTGACATTAATAGAATAATTAACATGAGGAAAAACTAAATAAATTCATCAAAAACATACATAAAACTACTTAAATTATAAATTAAAAGTATATTAGAGTTGTACTATTATAAGAGTACGAGTACTAGTAAAAATCACACAGTCCATTCTTGTAGGTCTTAAAGTGTCATTTATTTCTTTTGATGCCAACATTAATATAGAGCAACAAAATCAAGAATGTATATGTGTTATTATAAGTATTATAAGTATTTATTTACAGGATCAACCATTAATCTTCCCAGATAATTCTTTTGCATTATTTAATTATATATAACTATTTGTATCTAGTTTGGTATAGCCATAGATAGAAATGAGGATATGAACATATGGGGCTAAAAAAAAACGAACAAAAGATTATTTTCTAGTTGTTAATTGTTAGAACTTGCTTAAATAATCTTGAAAAAAAAAAATTTTTTACAACTTGTTTAAATAATCTTGAAAAAAAAAAATTTGTATTTGCAAAAAAATGTTCTTAATTCATGGAAACTTTAATCATTACGTTAGACAAGTGCATGTAATAAAATTAAAACACGTTCTAGATGCCGTCACTAGGTGAGCCCGCGATCTCTCCCCGAGTCGGAGTGTGTTGTTCTCTTGCTGCCTGTGGCTGAATCATCCGGGTTTAGGGAGACGCTTGATCTCTACAACTTGTCTCTTAACACCGGCAATACTGCTGAGTCGAGAGATTATCAGACCTGCTCCTATCAAGCTTTTCAGGACGGCTTTGTGTGAAGAATATATTCAGTTCGGGAATATCAAAAAACCCGTGTGAGCAGCGACAGTTGGCAGGCGGAGTGTGTGTTTTTTCTCTGGCATCCTGCTGCGCGAGGCGAAAGGATTGTCATGTTGTGATGAAAGAATGAGATTGTATGGGTCACGCTTTACTGCACAACAGCTGATAGGACGATTGTGCCTGTCTGGCGCCGGGCCACATCTGGCATGTTGCAAACCTGTATATTTCTGCACCCACACACCTATTATTGGATAATGTCCTTGTTCCGTGGCAGGTTTGTTCCGAGCCTGACCTGAACTGAACCCACATAAGTAGAGTGTGTTTGACACACCTGTCAGATTTGGCAGGTCTGAGCCAACCGAGCGAACTTTGCCCGAGCGAAAGTAGGAAACGAAGGTGACGGGCACAGTGAGAGAAAAAGAGGAATAACAAACCTGACAGAACAATTCATGAGGATGGAATAATAACTTATTAGTACAATGTAGCGAGACAGGAAGTCAGTGTCGAGATCAGCCTTGTTGGAAACGTGGTCTTCTGGTTTAGCCAGACTCCAGTCAAGAGTTCGGGCGAACTGAAATATGATTGGGCGATTGAACCACTTATTATGAAATCAAACCTGCAGTACGGATGCAAACCAATTGGCCACTTATGATCACCAAATACCCTGTAATTCGACTTTTATTTGAAAACCAAAAATGACAGAAATAAATGTTTACCAACATTATAAAATTGAGAAAATAAACATTTTCTTTTTCACGGCCAATGTTTTATTGAGTATATGTACAATGTGTAATGACCTGATATTTCCATTAGTGCGACACAAAACACCCTCACCCTCTGGCGACATCTCCTACATTATCTTTTTTAAAACATTTTATTAAATTTTCAAATTTTCTTTAATTTGGCTTTTAAAATGTAGTATTTTTTAATGACTTTAACCTGTGTATTATCTATGGGTCAAGCTTACCCGGTGGCCCTCAAACAAGAATACCTCAAACACATTTCAGGCCTTTGGGTCACCTTGACCCTAGAGATAACAGACGGGTAAAAGTCATTAACAAATAATAGATTTTAAAAGCCAAATTGAAGAAAACACCGTATTAATAAGTCGTATGTTGCACTTTCTCCTCGAGTTTGTGATAGATAACCAATGTTGCTATTTGTAGATGTATTTTGGTGTTGCGTCCAAGACTATTCTAAAGGCAGAGAAAGCAGAGACTCAGGACATGCTATCACTTACAAAATGTTTTATTTCCCAAGGAAAATTGAAGGTTATCATTCATCCAGGTCATGGTTATCTAGGTGGTTCAAGTGTTTTCATAATAAGTTGAAAGGCCGTTTAGACCATGGACCCAATAGCGTATAGCAACCCAAAAACAATGTCAGATGGCCAAGTAGGTACTTTCTCAGTAAAGTCACTTGAAGGTTAATAAAGTGTAGAGTGAAAAGACAAACATTACCTCCTAGTCAACAGCAGTACTGTTATAATGAAGGATGATATCGACAGATGCTAGCATGTCTTGATCAGTGTCCTTCTGTTATTCTGGTGCTGCCATAATGTTCCATATATAAATCCACAAAAGGCTCATCATGAACCCCAATGGTATTGCCAGACAAAGGGACTCAAGAATCCTTGTGTCAGCAAACCGCCACTGATTAGCGTTTCTCTGGCATGTGGCCACGCTGACAGACTAATGATGTTCTACAGGAGCGACATTAGAACGATCACACAGATGACTAAGAATGCTTTACGCAAGTGCACCTCATCAGTACCGGAGTTGTTATAGTGCCAGTCTTTGTCTCTGCGGCGGTGGCTCTGAACTGCTTGTGCGTCGGTGTGATCATGGATCACACGCCGCCGTGTTGTGTCGTACACTCTGCGGGTTTTGTGTGATCAGACGAATCCAGGTACAGTCTGGTCACCAACAGGTTAACAGATGTGGAATCCATGAGAGCACACTATGATCAAGATTCCGACCATCTCTCCTCCACAATTAAATGATTATGATCTTTTCATGCCTCTGTCTACAACCCTCCCTTTTACTTCTTCCCACTGTTCTCCTCACGTTCTTTGCTCTTATTCTTTCCACTCATGCTTCCGCAATACAAGACCTGCTGTTTGTCATTATGACACAATCTTTCCCTTATTTCCTTTTCTTATTTCATGTTCAAGGATGCAGAGAGGATTTTGTTAGCCTGCCTCAGTTTCCTCCCCATTCCATGTTTGTTGAGCCTTTGGGAGCTTTTTCTTTCTACTCCTCTTTTCATTAACTCTTGCTTACAATGTTGAGATTAGGTTGTCCATGCCATTTAACTTCTCGTCGTTCCTTCATTATTTTAGACTCCTACTTTTGGAGAGTCCTCCCTGTCTGTTGCCTCGGGCATTCTGTTTTTGTATTAAAGACCCGTGACCTCGACGAGTCACCTTTGATTAGACCAGACTCTTTAGAGGACGTGTTTTTGTTTCTCTGTCTGGAATCAAAGCCATCGTCATCTAAAAAAAGGTTTTTTTCAGTTTATTAAATGGTGCTTTGGGCTATTTCACATTCCTTCCATCTTGTTTTTAACACTTGCTCTTTCCTCCCCACCTTTTTTTCTATCCAACTCCCCAATTCCCAGATGAGATTGAGATGCTGGAGCGACTGTGGCTGTCCGGAATCTGCCATAATGACAAAATTGAGGTGATGAGCAGCAAGTTGGATATAGACAACATGGCTGGGGTCTTCTACATGCTGCTAGTGGCCATGGGCCTCAGTCTGCTGGTGTTTGCCTGGGAACATCTAATCTACTGGAAGTTACGCCACTGCATGGCCACGAGTTCCGGCAAACTGGACTTTCTCCTTGCAATTAGCAGGGTATGTTTTTGGCATGTATACATTTGTGTTAAAGAACCACTGCCTTAACGAATTTTACCACGGTAAACCACTTTGAGTGGGTACAGCCAAACGGGTACCGTGCTAAAACGGCCAAAAGCTTAAAAAGTGTTACACATGCTACCTTTGCCAAAAGTGAAATTTATTTATTGTGTGTCTGTGTTCTCTTTCTAGGGCATGTATAGCTGTTGCAGCTTTGAAGATGAAACAGCACCAGGTGGCGCTAAATCCTTGTCTTCTCATCATCATACGGCAATGGTCACGGTCTCTTCCCAGCCACATGTTGTCGCAACCTCTATGACAAATCCAGCCATGGCCTTGGTGCAGCAGCAGCAGCCGCCCTCACAGCAACAGGCTCAGTCTATCTACAAATCACCTCTACCAGGTTCTCCTCCCACTATGGTGCATACTGGGACAGGACTGGGTCCCTCCAGTACCCCTATTTCGGGGGCACCCCTTCCTTGTTCCACATTTTTACCAAGGCCAGATCGCAGACTGGCTGTTGTGGACCGATGGAGACTGCCAAAATCTGCTACAGCCACCAATCCAATGGCTGTCCGGACTGGCATCACGGACATGGGGCCGTTCACTCAGAAGGTCCCGACAAACTGGGCTTCAGCTGGTGGAGGGAGTGGGGGACTTGATGGCTATAAGAGATACTATGGTCCCATTGACCCTGAGGGACTGGGACCCTGCATGGAGCAGCAAGCAGGGTCCCAGACCCCCAAGACTATGCCAAGGGGCCACCCTCAGCCCCCTCCAGCCAGTGTGGCCTTCTATTCAGAAAAGGGCATGGACCATGGGGTGGGGAAGAGGGCAGGGGGAGTTGGCAGTGGAGGTCAGGGGAAAGGGCCTGTTAAATCTCTGGGAACTCCCAGGCTGCCTCCGAAGAGTCAGGCCCCTTTGCCCCCTACACCTCCATTGCCACATCCCTCTCCCCCTCCTCCTTCATCCTTCTGGAGAAAACGCAGGCCTAAAAAGACCAAAGAGCCTGGAGGACCACTGTATGAAAATATTTTGCCCCTGGGGCGGAGGGGAGAGGCCCGTGATGGAATGAGGGAAGAAGGAGGTAGGAGGTCACGGCCTCTATCTCCTCCAATCTCACTCCCCGTGCCTGTACCCTTAAGCCCCTCGTATACTCCTCCTTCTCCCTCTGCATCCTTGCACTATACCTCCTCAACCTCCTCGTCCTCTACTTCATCTACATCGACGTCATCGACGGCTTCTTCTTCACGCTCCACATCTCCGAGCTACTCCTACAGCTCTTCGAGGAGCACACGCGACAGGACAGGAGGGATTGATGGAGAGGACGACGATGACGATGAGGAACTGACGGAGGAATCGAGCCTTCTGCTCGGGAGGGGAAGAGAAAGAGAACGTTCCATCATCCGTCCTCGATCGTTCAGCCACGGTCGCTTGCCACCACCCATACCTCCGAGGAAACCACGCACATCCTGGGGAGACAGAGAAAGAGAGCGCGAGCGAGGGGGGAGCCAGTTGTCACAACTTCAAGAGTGGTGGGCAAGCTGGAACGAAAGAGAGCGAGGTGGAGTGGGCGGTGATTCTGAGAGGCAGAAGAGGGAAAAGAAGAGAAGGAAAGAGAAGGAGAAGGAAAAAAAGAAGAAGAAAAAGAATAAAAAAAGGAAAAAGAGAGAAGAAAGAGAACGAGAACGGGAGAGAGAAAGAAAGCGGCGAAAGGTAAAAAAGAAGAAGAAAAAAGCCTTGAAGACCAAAAAGAGAAAGAAATCAACAGGTGGTAAACATTCAGAGCCAGAAGAGGGTGATGCAGAACCTGAGAGGGAAGGAGACGCGGAAGGAGACAGGGAAGGCGGGTTGCAAGATTATACCTCCTTTTCAGCACAGTACAGGAGCACATTCGGAGAAAAGGGCCGGGATTCATGGGATGGAGAAAGAGAGAAGGAGGGAAATGACAGGGATGAGGATGATAGTGGTAGAAGCAGAGAAAGAAGGTCCAAATCCTCACATACCCGGCATCGAACGCCCAGTAAGCGCTACCCAAACCTGAATAAACTCCCTGCATCAGTAAAATTTTGGGTGAATGGAAGAGGGGATAATTCAAATACTCCAGCGTCATCTTTACACCCACTCTTGCCATCGTATAAGAGACGCAAAAGTACAGGGATGGATAAAGAAGGTGGTAGAAGAGGTGGCGAGCGGAGGCCCTTGTTAATGCATTATGAAAAAGAAAAAGCACAGACGAGGGAGGGGTTGTCTTTTCAAGAATGGGACTCTGACGATGATGATGATGAGGATGCTGATGACGATGATGATGAGGAAGACGAAGTCAGGAATAGAGGCAGGGAACGGTCAGGGGAGAGAGGGAGAAGAACAGGTAGGGGTGCAGTGTCAGAGTCAGAGAGAGACAGGACGAGGGCAGAGGAAAGTTACTCGGATGAAGGCTCTTCAGGAGAGTTTGGGCGTTTTGAAAGGTACTGGGAGGGAGGGGCAGGGGGAAGTACCACTCATATAGGGGGCATCGGTGGCGGAGGATGGTTTTTTGGCACATATCCATCCAGGGAGCGAGGCGGAAGTATAAACAGCCGTGATGATTCTCTACTAGGAACAAGGGCAGAGGGCTGGATAGGAACAGATTTCTGGGGTTCAGGGCCAGGTGGGGGTTGGGGATCTGGAGGAGGGAGTGGGGGACTGGGTTCACAGTGGCCACCAGTACCAACATCTTTCCCTCCACCAAGAAGATACTGGTCTATGGACAAGATTCCTGTCAAGGGGGAAAAGAAATGGAAGAGTGGAGGTGGAAAGAGCAAAGGACGCAGTAGGGACAGAGATACTGGAAGGGTCACAATGTGCTCCTGTAGCCTTTACCCACATCCCCATCCGTACCCGCATCCTGACAGGCGGTCACAAACCGCCCACTCAAAGAGAGGGGCTACTACACTTTCACATAGCCAGGAAGAGCTACTGCCCCATTGTCACAGCTTCAGTGGAGGATCTCGCCCAAAGCCCCTGTCTGGTAAATCAGATCCAATTCAGGCCAAATCAGGCAGCCAATCTAACCTCAGCCTTGGCACGCAGCCCACGGACCATCCACCCCTGCCCTCACCGTCGCCACCTCAACAGCCATCTTTGTCCCCAACTTCCCTCCCAATGCCTATCCCGCCTCCTCCTTCATCTTCCTCCGTGTCTCCACCAGCAGGGGTAGGAAGGGCTGGCAAGGCTCACGCTCAGACTGCAGCTAGTGCCAAGCTCCAATACCAGAGACTACGCTCTGTGCCTCAACCAAGGAGGTTCTACTCCCCTCATCTGCCACTTAAAGCCAAGAGTCTGTGCTCACGCCGAGGTTCAGCCCACTTCTCCAGCCTGGAGAGTGAAGTATGACAGGGGGAGAGGAGAGAGGGAGACGTACAAGCAACTACTGCTATTGAGAACTGTGGTACCATGGCAGCTGAAACCAGGGATGGGAGCAGAGATCTTGCTGCCTTGGTGAACATCAGTCATCAGTTGGCAGCCATCGCTGCGGGGACGAACATGGACAGTAGCGCTACTGCTAACACTTCCATGTGTTTGAGCAACCCTACTGCCACGCGCTCCTTCGTACGCGTACTTGTGAGGGCAACGGTGCAACGCCACACCAGGCTACGCTTCGTGACCTCGGATGGTTCCAACGAGGGAAGCGACGCAGAGGCCACTACACTGGGCACAGCAGCACCCGAACTTCTCCTTCGCTCTGAATTGAGCTTTGTGATGTCATCTTCGGTACTCCTACCCTCGCAGAGTAACAACTATGGATAAGTGTAGTCTCCAACCAGTGAGTAATGATGTCATATATATTTGTACACACACCCACGTGCACAAATATGCACACACATGCAAACACAGACACAAACACACTCAGACACAGGCTCAAAACGTCTCCCTCCCTCTGGCATGAGAACACTTTGGTTGTGATAAAAAGGGGGAGACAACGACTCCCACGTGATACCGCTGGCGTGTCAACAAACACTGTTATCATTGGCTGATAGCTTTTAAACAAGCTTGCTGGACTGCTTCTCGGTGTCAGAGAGACTTTTTGTAAATCATACGAGAAGCAGTTCGGTCACTTCTCACGCACTATGTCAGACTCCGTTTTTCAGCGGGCAGCAAGGACAGAGCTATCCATTAACCCTTTGAACCACGTCACCATGTGACCCATCTAGCTCTACCCCAGGACCATCTATGTGATGTCTCATTTTACTACAGTTCCCTTTTAATCAAACTGACTGAACAGGAAGCTCCTGGTTATTTGGAGCGTGTCACCTCTGGTCCAGACAGAAATGGAACACACAATAACAGTATTTGAACACAGAAAAATATCTTATATTTAAAAAGAAATAATAGGAACAAAAAAAAAAAATACTATTGCATTTTTTTTTTATGTCTGTCTTTTCTTTATTTATTAAAAATTGCTCTCCCACCATCATTTCTAACCTTTCAATATATTTCTGGGTTGAACAAGAGGAGGCTGGATGTGGCTTGTGTTGGCAGTGGGAAGGATTAATGAGTTTTTAAATATTCTTTACAAAAGAAAAAAAGGTCTGTCCCCGAGTGACGATTAATTTGACGGATCAAAAGAGGGATCGGTGCAATATCTGTAATTGGCACTAGATGGCTGTATAATATTCAAATCATCTTCAAACGTGAGGCTTCTGGGAGCTTTAATTGTCTCAGCTGAGGGAAACTAATTGATGCGCAAATTCCATGATTTATTTATTTATTGCATAATAATGGAGAGTTTGAAGCACAATTTTAAAACCTGCCGCTTAATTGCTAAAGCCCGGATCTCCGGTTGCAAATCATTGACACACACACACACACACATAGTGAGAAAGTAACAAACTGTGAATATTTAAAGTGCAAATTGAAGTGCTATATATATATATATGAAATAAATGCAGTGATTAACCAGAAGACTGTTTGATTTAGAGCAATATCTCAAGCAGACGTCTGTCATGAAACACTGTTCAAGCCAGAATCTGCTTTTTCCTCTTTTTTTTTTTAAAGATCTACTTTGGCATGAAGATCCGGCGGACGGAGAGTACCGAAACATTGTAGCGCAAAAGCCATTTACTGAGTAAACTGTGCCGACTTAGCAATGGGAACTCTCCATTTCATAAGGGGCTCATCTCTCCTACTAAGACCAGCCACAGCCCAGCTCTTCTTCTATTGTAGTTGAATGTAGCTTTGACATGATGTAGCAAAAATAACATTTTACTTTTCAACTTTGTAGCGTTTTTTGGATGCTGTTGATGTTGGCTTGAAGGAGAAGGGATGGGTGGGTTGGGGGGGATGCTATGTGAGGGGCTGTGTTTGTGCATGTCGTCACAGATCCAAGGGTTAGTTGACCTTCTCAAGTCCTTTCATCTGCACTCTGGACTCTTTAGTTCCGGGTTCATTTTGAGAAATTACTTTCAACATATCCCTGATCCTTTGAGAAAAAAAAAGAAGAAAAAAAAACGAAGCCTCTGAATCAGTGCATGTGAATGAAATCTTAAAGATTGATCGTGGGAGAGTTGTGATGTTAAAGTTGTAGGACCAAGAGCCGCCACCCTTTTGACGTGGTCGTCAGTCGCTCCACTCTCACTCCCAACACTGAACGCTACACCCTTGTCAATCCACCTGGTTTGTCATTGTTCATTTTCTACTGAGGCGCTAATACTTAAGTCTGTGACCGCATGAACAGAAGTGAATCTTCTCAATCTTTTGACTATTTTTTGTTTTTATTTTATTGCTGAGAAAAAAAAAAGAATAATATATTAAAAAATATACTGTTTTCTGAGAATGTACCATGTTATACTGTGATTTAACTGAAATATTTTATTGTATTTTCAATTTGATCATTTAAAAAAAGAATTCTATATGTACAAATAAATATATACATATATACATGCAGGTATATATATATATTAGTTTGATATATTTGGAGGAAGTGTTAGATGAAATAGTTTTAAATGTTTAGCTTTGTAGCAATTCTAGACACATTTCTTTCTTTTTTTTTTACTTTTGATTCCTCCTATATGACTGTGAAGACATTAGTGCCTGTGACAAAAAAAAGAAAGACAAGTAAAAGTCTAAAATCGATTCATTTGTATCTACTAAACTATCAGTCTGTCACTCCTCTCGAACTACCTAACGCTATTGTTTGACGCTTTCTGCATTTCCCCCCCTTTTTTTTTTCTTCTTCTCTTTAGCGGTTATTACATTTCATTCCTTTTGATCTTTGAACATCCGGATCAGCGGCCCATCTCGACTGATCCCTTAGTTTGATTTCCCCGACCATACGTGAATCAGCTCACTTAGCAAAAAAAAAAAAAAAAAAAAAAAACAGAGACCAGTAGATACTGTGTTCTTGCTCCTGTTGACTGATTGTTGATGATGATGATCACCTAATTGATGAAATAATCCATGTGACTATGATGTGACTGAAGTGTGTATCTGAAGACCACGCCACTGTAGCAAAGTCTGGGCTGAACCACACTACCAGCGAGTAAATGAGGCCACAGTTGCCATGGTGTTGCCATGGCATTTACATGGTGTTGCCATGGTGTCCTCTGCACCGCCACCTCCTGGTGCCTGCTGGGTAATATAGCATAATGTCCTTCACCTCTCTCAAGGAGCGCTGGTCAAAGATCTGCTCGGCTCTCGTCTGCGCCGTCACTTAATCAATGGGGGTGACGTATTGAAGCGCTCTCGTTGAAGAGGTGCTGAGCGGCAGATCGGTGGCGATGTGCCTGATGTCGATACTGATCTAGACTGGACTGGTTCTGTGTCTTGGTCACCACCGTGCTTGTTAACCAGTTCCCTCATCGTGACCTTACTCTGCATGGCATGATTTCCTGATTTCCTGATTCCGATCAGGAATTTCTTGGTGTGTAGGCAAAGACCAAAAGTACACTGGATGTGTTCGTGCATTTGCAAATGAAATAATCTCTAAAAGCCAAAAAAAACAGGGCACACCTCTGCCAAGGGGCTTATTTCACTTCTTTTTTTAAGCATAAAATCAAATCAATGAAACAACGTTTACCCTGAATTGAACCAGACTTGACAAATGTATTTGCTGCTTAATCCCAAAATTCCCAAACCATTATTGAGTGAAGTTGAAAAGCACTGAGACAAGGCATACCTCTGCCAAGGGCATACTTTCCAATGGTTAAACAGACGTACCATGATTGTAAAATTCCCCCACTGCAAAAATAAAAATAAACTGTTGCTCTTTCCATCCACCATGTACTATACTCAGGCCCTTCTTCAATCAACAATAATATAAACTGTCACCATAGTAACAAGACAAGTTCCGCTGAATGTTCTTTTTAAATAGATTCAATCGGCCATTTGTTTTTCGTCCTTCTGGGCTTCCTTACTTCTTACGAGCAGCAGCTGTTAGAAACCATACAAATTCCTGACAATTCTTTGAAACTTTAAGTTACTTTGCTAACGCTTGACTAACCAAATACTTCGACTGGAAGTATTAGCGACACATTTTGCTAGTCACATCAGTTTTTATCTGATTTTTGTTTTTGGTCATTGACTTGTAAGCTTTTTTTCTAGTTCTTAAAACAGTAAGAAAATGACAAAACCCTCAAAAGTTTCTAAATACAGATCAACCTTTATCCATCAAAAATATATTGACATACCTTAACATATAATTAATAACCTCCTTGGCAGAGGTACTAAGAGCATCTGGTTACGTTTTAAAACATAGCGATTTCGGAGTCGTCTTCATGAGATCGATAGACTTTCAAGTTTCATTGCGAGATTTCAGTCTTTGGCGTAGCACCCACTAAATACGCGCCACATCCAGTGGACATTGGTCTTAAAAAAAAAAGTATTTGCCGTAAATAGACTCACTCCTGCATGACTGTTGGTCACCTTTTGTTGCAGCCCAGTTTCTTATTAAGTTTAATTTGGAGAACAAAACATGAACTGAGGAGTGTCTTCGATGTTTCTTTGATTAAAGGAGACGATTGTTCATCTTTACGCGTCTTCATCCATCTGTTTCCGTCTCGTTTCTTCATTGTCTTTTGATTTCCGCGGGTCTGAAGTGTGTGCGGCGACAGTCCAGTCCAGCCCAGCCCAGTACACTCGTGGCTCTGACTCGCTGAAGTCCTGGTGCAGCCTTGACCAAAACCTTCTCTCTCTCTCTCTCTCTTGGCCTGTGACCTGGCGAGGAGGACGAGTGGCGTTCCATGATATCAAACAGGGTCCTCATTGGCTGAAAACGCCGTTGATTTTATATCAAGGAAATAGCGGGCGGGGGGGGGGTCTCTGGTCGCCTTACCAGGTCCAAGGTTTTGCAGGTTGCACTAACCCGCCTCAGTGACCAGACACATCGACACACGGGAGTTCTTTTTTTTTTTGAGCAGTGGTCACGGCCTTGGAACCCGTCGAGTACAACCCATGTAGGGTTCCAAGGCAAGTGATATGAGCCCAGACAGGCCTGGTCTGTTAAAATGTGATAGTTTATTTGACATTGTCTGTCCAGGGGTGGGGCTGGAGGGTCAGTGCTGCACTTAACTTTCTTGAGAATTGCTTCATAAAATATGATTCTCTTTAATTGATGCCGGTTGTGATGTGTTTCCTTCCATCTCCTCGGTAACGGCGTAAGAAAAAGGTGCAAAGCTATCAGCTCCGTCCTCGCTCGTATACGGAGAGTTTTCTGGCTTTTTTTGACAGGCGAGTCGAAGGAGCCAAAAAAGTGTGTGTTTTTTTTTGTGTGAGTGAGTCTGCACACTTTCCTCAGAGGGCTCTTGTTGCGTGTCAAACTCCTGCTTTGATCTGACCGGATATAATCCCTCGCCCTCAAAAGAAAGTAACACACCTCACACCCGACACCTCAGAGGAGCGACCGGCTCTAGAGATATTTCTTTAACGACCTTGATTGACGACCATCATGGTTTGTTTTGACCAGTGATTTTCAACTGGTGGGTCGGGACCTAAAAGCGGGTCAGGAAAACCCTCCTTTTAGCTTCTCCCGGAGCAGAAACTAATCTGCTTTTATTTTGTCGAAACCACTTATTAAAACTGGTGTGTAATATGTGAGAACGGAACTGAGTATTCTTTATATATTTAATTAAATAAAGATCAATTTATTTCAGAATCTGGGTCATGACTTTTCATTTTAAAGGGTGGTTGGGGGGTGACAGTAGGTCCCAAAGCCAGACCAGTTGAGAAACACTAGAATCTTCAAACCCCTTCTTAAGAGGCCGATTTCTTGTTGATGAAAGGTCGTAATTTCACTTGTTTCCAGTTTCAAATGCTGGATAATTCAAAACCTCAACTCTTTAATAAATCAAGATAGGATTCGAGTGAGATTAAACGCTGAGATGTTTAATACTAGAAGTCCCAGCATTTTGCCCACACAGCATCCGATTGGTTGGAAACCCCCTCATTTTGTTATGAAAACGCTGCAAACATTGTCTCACCACAGGAGGGAACATTGTCAGAGGGAGTTTGTTTTCAAACGGAGAATAGGAGACAACAATACAAATTTTCTTGGCACCATCAATCTTTATCAAACCAGACTTTACACGTGTTTAGGTAGATTGCAAAATATGCCATTAGCTAGATACGATGTTAGGAAGTTTGTGTCTCACATAAGAAGGTGTTTTAAGTAGCTCAGGATCCAGAAAAGTGTAGACAAACCTGTGCTATCATTACACAACCTTTCACTGAATAGTATCTTACAGAAGATCAATGAGTAGCTGATCTATTTGTGAAGTTTTTAAGACAAATATCTTAAATGCTAATAGTACTTGACGTCGCAGATATAGATTCTTGTTGCCGAGAATTATAATGAATAAATTCACAGATAAATAAAACTGGAAAATGAGGTGTAGAGAATTTATAAGTGTGAGAATCGAGAGACGAAAAGTTAGCCCAAGCATTTGTCACTTTCATCTCGTGTGTGGGTTGTACGTCACGAAGCTGCTGCAAAGTGAGCCTCGTCCTCACTCGATGTGTTACTTTCAGAACTTAATACTGTTTTGACTTTTAGCTTGTAGTGCAGGACTGATGTCAGCACCTGAGCACCATTTCAAAGCAGAAATAATGTAAATATCAGTTTAGAAATATATATATATTGCCATGCAAATCCTAGTATTATTAAATATATTAAACATTGAATTTTCTACACTTTATTTAACACTTTTTATTCTAAATCTTTCTCTCCAGATTTTTAATTATTTTCACTCATAACTTTTCATGAATCATGACTATTGCCAAAGTAAACACAATTATTTTTATTTAGACTCAATAATAGTTGCATTTTTTTATTGGATTATATTAAGTTTGATTTCATGAGAAAATAATCTTGTTTGAGAAAAATTGTCTGCGTCTACTTTTGTTTCTTTTAGCGATTTTATTTCTACACTCGTTCATATTTTTAAATGAATAAAATAATGCTTATATTTAAAAATGTGTGTGAGCGTCCTTCATGTGTTCATGTCGCGTGAAACCATCCTTTGTGTACATCTCCTCGATGATGGTTCCTCAGAGTGACTTTCATTAGCCGCTGCTCCTGAACGAAAAAACCATTAGAAAAACATTTTATTGCCGCTCTAAAAAAAAATGTGGTCGAGCGAGCACAAAAACATCCAGCGGAACCCGATGTTACACCGTCTGAAAGTGTTGTTTGTGATATTTAATCTGTCCTGCCGCTTCTGCTCAGCCAATCTCCTAATGAGTCATTGATTGTCAGCGTGATGGGTTAACAGCTAATTGCATTGTGGGACCTCGGCGTGCGACGCTGTAATGACTTAACGCTCTAATAAGATTGGGTTACATGCGGTAAAAATGTTTCCATCCCCAAACACTGATCCTTTTTTTTGTTTTTTTCTTTAAGACCGACTTGGATTTGGAGCTTTTACCCTTAATGGATCCATACAGCGCTAATAAATATGGACGGGCTCTCGCCGTCTCATGCGGTTTATTTTATCTACACCAGAAATGAATGCGTCACTGAAGCAGAAAAACACAAAAATAATCCAGAAAAAAAACCCTCTGTGCGTATAAGTCTCGAAGGTTTTATGAACGAGGCTATATTATGGAGACGTGAACTAAATCCACTTAATTAAATTGCTCTTCAGAACATATTTATTGGGCTGAATCAGTGAGATTTTGATTGTAGTAAAACAAAACGCTTTGCTCAGGCTTTAAAACATAAAAAAAAAAAAACATTTATGCAAATAGCACAAAGGTGCAAAGTAGTTGTTTTCTCATTTATGTGTCCCAGAGGGAGAAACCGTTCACTTGTTTTCTGTGCGTTGACAAACCCTGAAAGCAATTTTACGAGTAGAATTGATGTCTTTTTTTTGTAGTGAGTGTATGTGTTATAATGGACACGTGGCTGCCGGGATTGGGTTCAGATTGTCATATACGAGTTATTGTATCAATATGAGCTAAGATAATTTACTGTTTTCTTTTGGAATCTTTTACAAAAATCTTTGCAAAGTTATGAATTTTGCATTGACTGTTTGGTGCTGTCCGTGGTGCTGAATATGTGTTCTGCTACGTTTACCTAGTTGCCTCTGTGACCCAAAACCCCTGAGTCGATTTCCTTGTGTTTCCTCTTTAAACCTGTCACACACTAAGCCACAAAACACAAGATTTCCGATATAGATAGTAGTAATAAACATTCCTCCAACACTTAGTGAAGCACCTGCTAACTGTGGTTTGGCCCCTCATACACACAAATTCTATTTGTCAATGAACTACACTGATACTAGCCCTTAACTGTTTAATCAGGTACTTTTTATTTATTCAATATAAAACTGAAATCTCACATTAAATATACATTAGATGTATTTTTATCTTTCTACGAAACCCAGGTTCACCTCACAATTACTGCAGCTAGCATCAGCTAAATAAGCTAGCAAGTATTTGGCTTAAAATTGTATTATTTTTTATGATTGTAATTTGGTCTTACAGGGCAGTACGGTTTCGCTTATTAGCCCCTTTTAGTTGTTTCCTTGAGACCTTGGCTCCTACCAGGCTTTGAGTAGTCAATGATCAGTGGCGTCACCTAAATAAACAGTGTCTTCGTTATAGAACATATTTAGCATTTACGAGCAGGTATGTTAAACTGTAGGATGAGAACAAATGAAATGTTATGTTTTTAAATGCTTTTTTAAACGTATACTAACAACAGAATGATATATTTAATATTATTTGAGAAAATTACATATTTAAAAAAAACCTCTGGTGAATTATTTGAGTGTTACCAACATTATTGTCGCTCCACTAATGAATTCTAAGTTTGTTTACCTTCGAAAATCTCCAAACAATCTGTTCAAGTGTCCATTTCCTGAAGCAGCTCAGAGTCAAACAGGTAAATATTTATTTCCTCTTTCAAACTATTTAATATCTAAACATGTGTTTGTCTGAATCATCGTGTCTTTGTGTGATCTCAGGAGGGATGTCGACGCGCAGCAGCTGGAGAACAGTCCCAATATTCATTCAAATGTTATGAACTTTTAAATAAAAGATTATAAAAAATGAACTAATCGTAGATTCACGAGAATATTTTTCGCCTCTGACTCCGACCTCGGCTCCGGCGTGAGACACTGAACAAGTTAATCACTAATCGACTTTTAAAAAAAAAGTGCAGACGAGTCCTCGGAGAAATCCTGGCTTGAACTTTTGATCGCCTCAAAGGTCTCGTATGAAAATGAAAGTCTGAGTCTCTCCTGAGGTTCAGCAAATTGATCCTGATCCGCCACGAGCTCCCCTGAGATTCAGAACCTGTGCTTCTCTCTCCGGCTCAATCACCATCATCCCTTTTCTCTCTTTGATTCCACCTCTTTCTAGGTATTCCAAAGCTCCCTCCTTTTTCTTATTTATTTATTGTTTGCCGTCCGTACATTAAGCACATTTCGCTGGTGCGGAATAAAAGCGGCGTTTTCTCTTTCATCATGTTGGCGGCGCTGCAGGGTTCTACAACTCATCTGAGGCTGAGGAAGAAAACAGGAGAAAAAAAAAATCCTTTCATATGTGTTTTCCCGTCGCTCGCTTTTTTTTCCGTCTTCACATCAAGCGAGCGCAAACACATCAGGGACAAATGAGGGCGCTGACCCTCCTCGGTGTTTGTGTTAAAGGCACGTTAACACAACATCGACCTTTATTACGACTTTTAGATACAAAAGAAAAAAATCCTTCTTGGTTGGAAAAGTTCATTTTGCAGAGAGGTGATCTGGAATCAAATTCAGCGACTTCCGATAGTGGTATTGCTGGTTTTAAAGGGAAGAAGTTTTGGGGAAGAATATCAGAATCAGACACTAGTACGTCCAGTTAGATATAGTTTGTTAAATAAACATTTGTTCAGCAGCGACTAATACTGAGGGGAAAAAAATGCTCGCTTGAGCTATTGATGGGCTAATGAAGCTTCATGAAGCAGTGTCATTATTCTGAAAGCCCACTAGATGGCGGTCCGTGCAATATTTTCCTTTAACTTTCATGATGAAACATGACATTATTTTTAACCGGATGGCGCCACCTGCTGCCCTCTAAACAATATGACACTGTTTAATGAAGCTTTATCAAACCATCACTAGCTTTAGCATCAAATGTCCAGCGTTATAATGTATAGTAATGTTTTTTTCTAAAGTGCCTTTCTAGACCCGCCCATAAAGCGCTTTAACAATCAAAACAATATACAGCTAAAAAACATGCTTTGGAAGCCAAGACGCATAAGACAAACACAGGAGTCCCAGAAAATCAGGGAAAAGCACAAATACAAATGTCTTTAGATGTTTCTTGAAGGAGTCAGTAGATCATCAAACACAGAGGAAGATCGTTCCAAAGCTTAGGAGCAACAGTCTGGAAGGATTTCTCTCCTATGGTCCGGAAGCGTGTTCAGGAACCATCAGTAGATTCTGATCCACAGACCTCAGAGCCCGAGCTGGGGTGTAAGGCTGGAACAGATCACGGATGGAAGGTCTGACCATGAATAGATCTGAAAGTAAGAACCAGAATTTTAAAGTTGATCCTGAAAGAAACTGGCAGCCAGTGAAGAGTTTTAAGGATCGGAGAAATGTAAGTTCTTCTACTAGAGCTGCTCATAGTTCTTGCTGCAGAGTTTTGTACTGCAAGCGAGACAGATCCTTCTTGTTTAGACACCAAAATAAACTGTTACAATAGTCTAAATGAGACACAAACACATGGATTACAAGCTCAAGATTGTTTATAAATAATGTAAACGTCTCAAAAAATTTGAAAAACTATTTTTTAACCCTAACTGACTGATTTTGCTTATTTATTTGTATTTTCACAACAAATTTCTAGTTCAGCTTTAAATTAAACTTTTAATTCTTGTCCCTTAAAATCACAGAAAATACATGTACAATTACAATCTAATAACCTATCCCACTAAAGAAAGCTATATGAGGCACGATTTATTTTAAATACAAAACTCTGACTCCCTTTCATCAGACTCTCACCAAAGTAGTGTCTCTTTCTTATTTCATGTCTCATTCATGTGTTACCTAATTTTTTCACCATTGACCAGTTTAATGAGGGTGTTTTACAAACTGTATTTTGAAATACATCCTACTATAGAAGTGAATCACCTGGTGTTACTCGTTTTATGGTCGTTTACATGTGTTTTATGGAGCACGGGCACCTCATGCTCGAATCAATATTTTTATTTTTATTAATTTTGTTGGGTATCAGGATATAAAGTTTTTTTTTAAAGATTGTAAAAAGTCTTCCAGATAAAAAAAACAACCTTGTTCCGCCTTAAAACGCCGGCTGTTGAGATTTAAATTCGGCTAATAATAATAAAACTTATAATCATTAGGACACGTTGTATTTGTTTAAATTTTATCAAAAATTTCAACACCGAGACAAGATTCCAGAAAATACTGAATACAAGTTCTTTAAATAAATAAAAAGTTAACATGCGTTTTCTGATTCTTCTCTTATTCCTGTTAAATTATGTTTATTAAAGATGCATAATGAGATGTTAATCTTCATTATTGATGTCATTTTGTTTACAACTATAACAAAATGACATCAATGCAGTTTCATTCTTTCATTTCTGCCTCTTCTCTGTATGTTCCCGTAATGTTGCTAACTAGCTTTAGCATCAAATGTCCCGTGTTCTAAACAAACCCTTCATTCTTTAAATACCTTCTTCATTTCATGCACTCGCTGTTAACCTGCATTAGCTCGACTCATTCAGCAATAAATACCGTTTAATAAGGTGAAAGATGTGTGTTCTAAAGATGAAAGTGTGCGTTAGCATGTGTGTCGTCGGCGCCACCTGCCTGCTGGGAATTCCTCTTTGAAAAGCAGGAAGATTAAGACGTCGTCAGACTTCACCTTGTTCTCCCATCGCCTCATTATCCAATCGCTCCTCTTACCTTCAGTTGTGCTTTCATGCTTCCCCCGGAGCTCACTTTGTTCACTTCCTCACGGTCGCATCTCCGAGATCGTCGCCTACAGCGCAGGATTTCACTTCTTGTTAGTATTTAGCTCATTGTAAAGAAACACCATCCGACTCATTTCCATTTTCCTTTTCCATGTTAGCTTGTCAGCGTTGCACGGTTAGAAGGCGTGGCTTCAGGGGAGAGTCTGAAAAAAGGGAGTTAATCCTTAGATAACAATTGTTGAATTGCTGGGATCTATTTTTCCTGAATCAACTGTAGTCTTACTTCAACTGTATAGTGTCTTGAGATAACTTTGTTATGATAAGACACTTTAAATAAAATTGAATTGAATTGAACAAAACTCTTTTAGTTAGATTTAGACTTTCTTTTATTGTCATTGCACAGAAGACACAGCAGTGAAACTGGCAAAGAAATTTTGTTGCTTGACGACCGTTAAAAAACACAGCATGTATTTATAAAAAGTATAAATATTGATAAGTTAAAAATAGTGCAATATAGTATAAACAGAATAAATAAATAACATTTTAAATATTGCATATAATAATAAATGTATATAAAAGTATAAATATAAATAAGTTAAAAATAGTGCAATATAGTATAAACAGATTAAATAAATAACGTTTTAAATATTGCATATAATAATAAATGTATATAAAAGTATAAATATAAATAAGTTAAAAATAGAGCAATATAGTATAAACAGAATAAATAAATAACATTTTAAATATTGCATATAATAATAAATGTATATAAAAGTATTAATATAAATATGTTAAAAAATAGTGCAATATAGTATAAACACAGTAAATAAATAACTTTTTAAATATTGCATATAATAATAAATGTATATAAAAGTATAAATATAAATAAGTTAAAAATAGTGCAGTATAGTATAAACAGAGTAAATAAATAACTTTTTAAATATTGCATATAATAATAAATGTATATAAAAGTATAAATATAAATAAGTTAAAAATAGAGCAATATAGTATAAACAGAATAAATAAATTACATTTTAAATATTGCATATAATAATAAATGTATATAAAAGTATTAATATAAATATGTTAAAAAATAGTGCAATATAGTATAAACAGAGTAAATAAATAACTTTTTAAATATTGCATATAATAATAAATGTATATAAAAGTATAAATATAAATAAAATAAAAATAGTGCAATATAGTATAAACAGAGTAAATAAATAACTTTTTAAATATTGCATATAATAATAAATGTATATAAAAGTATAAATATAAATAAATTAAAAATAGTGCAATATAGTATAAACAGAGTAAATAAATAACTTTTTAAATATTGCATATCATAATAAATGTATATAAAAGTATAAATATAAATAAGTTAAAAATAGTGCTAATATGTTACAAATAGAATAAATACATAATATTTTAAATAGTGCTCAAAATATATTTTATAGTTCACCCAGAAAACTTCCCTAATATTCTACTCACCCTCATGTCGACTGAGTGTTGGGAGTGTTGTGCGTTTAAACTTTCCCTCGAAGAATACCTGGTTGTTGTTTCGCATATGAAGCACATTTTCTTTTAGGTTTGATCCATGACTTTGTTTGGTCCAGGTCGCCTCTTTCCCCAAAACTCAAAATGAGTAATGTTGCCGAAAACAAAAAGCGAAATTGTAAAAACTGACCGACAAAATGATTTAAACGTGTGAATTGTTGCAAGAGCTTAGCAGAAGCTAAATGAGTTATAATTGTAATTTGTGTAGATTGTGTTAGGTTGGGAGTGTGTAGTGTAATTCAAAAGGCTTAGTTGTGTGTTCTCATTGAATTACCGTGCTTTCCGAACGACTCCACTCTCAGGTTGTTAAGGCTCCCCGGAATATTCCAACACGGCAACACAACTTATTGTGGGTTTTTGAATTGGCAAATTAAACCCGTCTTTGTCTCGCCAAAGAAAAAAAAAAACCTTGATTGTATAGTGTTTATGAAACAAGTGAACAGCACCTAATCACGGCGGCTCGCTCGTGCCTCGCTTTATAAGAAATATAATTACAAACCTAATTGGGCCCATTCAAGCACATCCAAGATATTCCGAATAAACATTCCGGAGGGACTCGTTCCACACTCAGGTATGATTACCTCAGACACCCGTCGTCGTCCCCCCTCTCACGTCCCCCCCCTAGATCCCCTCAAACAATAAGTCAATTTGTCTTAATTTCATTTGAGGGGCGAGACAATCGGGTAGAAGCCGCCGGCCCCGGGGTTGAAGTCTCATTATGAGGTAATGGAGGTGTGTAATTGTCGACTGTTCCTCCGTCCGAAGGGTTTGATCGAAAGTCTCTAGATCGAAGTCACGGTCGGAAATGAGGTGAAAAACGTACAAAAGGACTCGCAGAAGTCCGATGAACGTCTTGTTTTTAACGCTCCGTTCGTCTCCACATCAAGATCATATTGAATGTTTACGTCTCACAGCGGAGGAAATCTATTATTATCTTTATGTGTGTTTTTCACGCTGCCACGGGTGTTTTACCGCCGCGGCGCATCGCTGGCTCGACCCCGGCTGGTATTTTATAGCGGAGGGTTTTTTTTTGTGTTCCCGACAAACATGCAAACACAACTGGAGAGAGCCAGAAGTGCTTAGTCATCACCGGGAGAAGACGCTTTCTTGGCTCTTCCCATCAGCACAGAGCGGTGGCGCGGAGCCACTTTTTAGCATCTGTTCAGGCATAACAAGTAGATCCACGATAATAGAAAACATCACCACCGGCGCTCTTCAATGCACCTTTTTCAGTCGGTGTACGAAACCACTCGAGTTCTTTAAATGGCTATAAATTAATTGAAAATAGTCATTTAAGCAAGTGTTTTACCTGCTAGCCTAGCTTGGCGATAGCAATGCTAGCTGCCAGCGTTGTGAAATAAAAAATTAAACAATGACAATTCTCATAAAACAAATGACTTCTTTCAAACATAATTCTGCTTTAATTTGGAAAATATCTTGTCAATTTAATCCTAGATTAAATAATTTCGACCTATTATGACGTACAGTATATTTGACAACGTATTGAATCAGATTCTATGTTGCTAATGCTAATAAGTGCTACAGTTAACGGTTCAAAATGAAAATTTAATTGAAATTAAAGACGCACTTGGTTTCTTTAAACCAGATGGTCAGGGGCCACATTCTTGTGAGGGGCCATGAAGCTAAACGAAAGAAGCCAAAATTGGACTTCTTTGTTTTTTAAGTTAAAAAAATATAAACCTTTCATTAATAATAAAAATGCATGCATGTAAAATAACTTTTGAATTTTTTTAAATATAATCTCAATATTTACTCAAATTATTTTGAGAATAAATATTCACTAAAAGGACAGAAAAAGGGCAAAAACAACAGTCAAAGAAATAAATAAATAAATATTTGAAGTATTTAAATTGTTAACTGTCAGAAATAACTGTCTAAAGATAAGACACAGCTCAAAGGCAGGCGAAGAGGAGAGTGCAGGCAGAATGGAATGGATGGAAAACACTTCCACAAAGAATTACAAAAATTACTAAGCATTCATTAATAAAAAATGTTATCGAGTTCTATACTTGCTAGCCTCGCAATACTAGCTGCTAACACTCTGAGGAGAGAGAAGAAAAAAAATCATCTCTTTTTTCTTTCTTCTCTAAATACATTTATCATAGAGATTTATGCTTGAATTAAGAAAATATGTTTATTTTTTTGGTCACACACCAACCATAAATTGACAAAATAGGTTAGAAAAAGCTGAGAGAAAGCGTTGAGGGAATTGCAGAAGGGGTGGAATGGATTGTAAAACACTTCCAGGAAGAGTGAGTGGTTGTTATGACCTCCAAAAGACATCGAAGGACACTTACATCAAATCTGTTTTTACAGTTTCAATTCCCGTAAGAATCTTCTTAATAGCTGCTAAGATGTTAGCGTCGACGCTGATTAGCCGCTAGTCGAACGTAAACATTCGACGACTTTGTTGTCACATTTTCAATCATGTCACGCCGTGAAGCATCAGAGATTGATCGGCGAGATGGTCCCCGGCGTGCCATAACCTTAACTGTCAGCAGGGGGCCGTGGAGGTTGGAGTCCATTTGATTCACTTCCCGTGTGGCGGTTAAAACGCTGTTCAATTCCATCAGCTGTTGTTTCTACACGATTACTGCTGAAATGACACATTACATCGTCAGATTCAGCATGACGTGACTCTCCAAAACACACACACACACACACACACACACACACACACACACACACGGTCTATCTTGCCAGCTGACACCATTTTGCTCTCGAACAATCTTGCTAATTATAATTGTTAATTAATTCTATGGCAGTGTCCTCAACAGGAGACTAATAACCTACATTTCCATTAATTAGACCTTCAACCCTCTGCTCCGTCTCTCCGTCCCACTCCGACACATCCCTCCGTCCCTCCGTCCCTCCGTCCCTCCATCCCTGCTGCCTGCACACATGTGTGTACACAAGCCACCGCGGCACAATCTCGCTCAATGACATGCTAACGCTACGTGCTACCAATATGTATTAGCGCTGCCAGTGTGAAGGAATCTACAGAGTCAAGAATAATGATGATGATGCTCTATGTCGACGATGTACGTCTGTTGCCTTTAGTGTTGAGGTAACTACTTTGCTAGCATAGCTTCATAACTGAACAAACTACACTTTCTCTTCTGGAGTGTGTGTTAAACTATTATGTCAGAAACTGGTTGAACATATTATTGTCATTTATTTGAGCCTTAAATAAACAATCATATGTTGGTTATGAAAAATTAATTTTAATGGACTTAAGTACATAAACATTCAATTTGAATTTGAAAACTAAATCTTTATTTATCATTTGATTTTGTAATGAATTTGTTCAACAGTTTATGGACTTTTAATGTATGATATCATTCAGAAACTGGTAACAGTTGTTGAGATTTTTCATTGACAAAATTAAATTGATAAAAGAGAAAATCGCTCCCCTTTTGTGTGGAACCCCTGCTGTCACTGAGCCTGTCTCCACTTTGTGGTCCTTCTTTTACGTTGTAACTCTGGCCGATATTTCTAGACTGGTAAACAAGATGAAACCCTCCTCTTGCTTGTCCTCCGTCCTTCCAAGTAGGCTCTTTATTAAAGTGTTTGATGTAATTGGCCCCTGGGTTACCAAAATGGTAAACTTCTCCCTTTCCACAGGGGTTTTTCCCAATGCATTTAAACATACTATTGTGGAGTCTTTACTCAAAGAAACAGGCTTGGACCCGACTAACCTCAGTCATTTCAGGCCTATTTCTAAGCTTCCATTCTTGTCCAAGATCTTGGAGAAGGTGGTGTCTGAGCAGCTGTCATTGTTCCTGGACCAGAGCGCATCCATGAGAAGTTTCAGTCAAACATCACTCTAGGGAGACAGCCTTACTGAAAGTGTCAGCTGATTCAGGAAAATACACTGTTCTGGTTCTCTTCGATCTGTCCTCAGCCTTTGACACAGTTGATCACCAGATCCTGCTGAGAAGACTGAGGGATGAAGTGGGACTGTCAGGGTCTGTGTTACAATGGTTCTCGTCATACCTTTCCGGGCGCAGTTTCAGTGTATCTGCCAATCAAATAAGGTCTGAATCAGCGGATCTGTTGTGTGGAGTCCCTTAAGGTTCTGTTTTGGGTCCTTTATTATTTTTGCTGTACTTGATTCCCCTCGGTAAAATCATTCAGAGATTTCCTGATGTTTATCAAATTTTTACTGATGACCTAAGCTTTGGAACGATCTTCCTCTCCCTCTGTGTTTGATGGATCTACTGACTCCTTTAAGAAACATCTTAACACATTCTTATTCGTGAAGGCTTTTCCCTGATTTTGTGGGACTCTTGTGTTTGTCTAATGTGTCTTGGCCTTTTATTGTATATACTTTGAACTGTGTATTGTTTTTGATTGTTAAAGCGTTTTGTGACCCTGGTCTAGAAAGGCGCTTTACTAATAACCATTATTACTTACTTACTTACTTACTTACTTAGTATATTTCTACTTATTTTCTGTGGCTATTGGAAAAAAAACAATTTCAATCAATAAAGTTTTACCTTACCTTACTAGTGTTGTGAGATTCGCCTTTTGTCCTCCTGAGGACACTGTAGTTAAGAGAACTGCTGCTAGAACTAACTTCATTACGTAATAGATTGTGTAACTTGCATCTACTTATTGAACACAATTGAAAACCCATTTTATAGACCAAAATGGCTGATTAACTAGTTTAACTACAAAACCTCCTAAACCAAAAAATACTATAATGACTTCATGCAGCACAAAATATAAGTGGAGTTTACCTACCAGCAAGTTACGAGAAATTCTAGTCGTTAAACTACATGCAAGTCTCCTGAGAATTAAAGACCATGGTTCTCATAGAAAAAAGGTTGAAAAAAGGGCTTCACTTTTTTAATTGAGCAGTTGATGATCAATTAATTATTTTTTGAATAATTAAATATTACTTAAAATCAAAAGAAATAACTTTTTGAATTTACACATCTTCAGTGGCATCAGTTTTTGGTTCACAAATAAATATATATTGAAATCTCAAACCATCCGTTTATATTCTGGGAATGAGCACTTAAGGAAGGGTAGATGATCCTCAAAACGTTTCTTCGTTTCAAATTCAGTGATCAAAAAAGTGTCCGTCCGTCCTTTTTCTACAGAGCACAGTGGAGTGCAGAAAGTGTCAGTTAAGTTTGATTGACATATTACTATCTATTGGGCGATGTTTACACAGTACTACTGTATATGTTCCACGGGCGGTTACAATTATTCATTTTTGTGTCATAATAGAGGCGTGAAGAAGGTTTAAAACAACATAGTAAATATCTTCCAGACTGTTATTTACAATATGCAATGTGGTAAATGCAATGTTTCCGATTTCCTCCCCTCGCTACACCATGTTTTTATTTCATGATGATCCTTATATTTGGTGTTAAGTGTCGTTCTTGTCACACGAGCATGCCCTTGAAACCATTTTGAAATGTGTGTTCGTCGCTTGTGTGTCCTTGAATACACACCCACGGGTCCTCTAGGCTGATCTGACCTTTTTTTTATTTTTTTTATTTTTAATCAACACATTTTAACCGCCGTTATTTGTTTTCCCGGATTTTTGTTTACGAGCCTGTTGATCCTCCGGATGTCTTCTCAATGACATGTCAACCACTTTCGCTTTCCACAGCCCCTTGTTTGTTCCCCTTCCGTCGAAAAGTCTGGATCTTCTGCTGGGTGAGACAGTTGGCGTTTGTTTGCTCGTACTGTATATGTGGCGGCGAAAGATGGCAGCTTCTGTCTCACCCGTCTCCCTTCCTGTGGCTCCCTCACCCTCTCCTGGGAGACGTAACCCAGTTTTCAAGACCAATCGCCGCCCAGTCCCCTCAATCTTCCTCTTCTTCTCTCGCTATCTCCCTACATCTTTTTTTTGGTCCACTATTTTTTGTCCGAATCTTGAAAAGAAGAATTCCTCCTCCCAACTCGTCGTCCTCCTCCTCCTCCTCCTCTCACTGCTTCTGGGTTATCGGATATTTACCACTTTCTCTGGCTTCCCTTCACCATATTTGCACTTTTTTCTTTGTTTTTTCTCCTTTTTTTTTTGGCGACAGGTGACTCCTTCTTTTTTTTTTTCTTCCCCGGGACAACACGCTGTCCTCCGTCGACCTTTTCCCCGACCAATTAAATTCAGGTACTGTCTCCGATCCCCTCGCACACTTTCTCTAAAACATATTCTTCCTCTCATCACTTTAATTGTCTCATAACTGTGTTTTATTCCGTCTACTCTCACATTTCCCCCCCCGATGATTGATTCACTCTTAGCTGAGACCGAATCATTTCCACACATTATTCTCCGGCTTGGTTATAGAGGGTGATTTATTTATTCATTTACCGCTGGTGTTCCATTCATCATTTAGAAGCAGGCGAGGGTTCGGACGTAATCTTGAAATTGGACGTTTTTTTCTGCTTTTTACGAAGCATCTCTCATCCCTTAAAAAAAATACCCTTGTCCAAACTTTTTTTTCTCGGGGAATGCGAGCAGGAAGTTGGAGCTCTAATAATGGAACAGGTGGTGGGGGTGTTGTTGACATGGCAACAGGAGTTTAACGGAAGAGTGAGTGGTGTACTGTACACTCGTCTGCTCCATTTTCACCAGCGCTCCATTTATTCTTTTCGGTCCACGTGACGCTAATACGAGTCCTCGCTTCCACGATGACCCATCGTATACGTTCCTGCCTCCCCCCGTGTCCTTCAGCGTCATCCCATCCACTCGCCTCGTTCAAGGTCTTCCTCCTCCATGGCCTCCATGACACTCTCCATAACTCCTACTTCTTTTTCGCTTCAGGCGCCATGTCCACCCCGGTCTCCCCCTCCCCGCTGATCCTGGCCTCCCCTGCGTCGGCCGCCCCCCCAGGTGCGCCCCCTCTCCCCTCGCCCCTCTCCCCCCCGCCCAGGGTGCCGGTGTTCCAGAGGAAGGGGGCGCTCAAGCACAAGAGGATCGTGGAGGTGAAGGATCACCAGTTCACGGCGCGATTCTTCAAGCAGCCGACCTTCTGCAGCCACTGCACCGACTTCATCTGGTAACACCCGCTACCTCACGAGCCGGGGGGGGGATTGATAGTTGATTTGATATTCTCTGCCCACTGCTGACCTCCACTGATCACATGACCTCCCCCTACGATGCTGCCCACACAATTGATGATTAGCTCATGTTCACTCATTGCTGCGTCTCAGGCTCTGTTCTATAACAAGAGAGGATTTATTTATCCTTGATATCACATGTCAAAAGCACACACTAGTTAACTAGTGGGTTCCAAAAACTCTGACATGTTCACTAGTTAAACCTAAATTAAACTTACTAGTGAACTAGTCATGTAGTTTTACATGACTAGGGAACTAGTGAAGGTTTAAAATGTACTAGTGGACTAGTGAAGGCCGAAACGCTCACTAGTTAACTAGTTAAAGCTGTTTTCCCTTGCTAGTAAACTAGTTTGATCCAATACGTTTACTAGTGAACTACTGACAGTGATGCAGTAACTAGTTAACTAGTAACCTTTTTGCAGCACTGGTAAACTAGTGGGCATAATGCACGCTAGTTAACTAGTTACAAAAAACTATTGAAAGACTATGAACTGAGGATAACTAGTGATAATGTTGCCTCATAAATGAAGCATGCTAACGTGAGTGGGCAATTTACTGTATGCATGTTAAAAAGTAAAATAAAAAAAAAAAAACAGAGCTCACTAGTTAACTAGTTAGGGTACATTGTGACTTTTACATGTACATGTGTAAGACCTTTACTTTGTACATGCCAAATAGTCAGAGCCAACGTTCATGATGTTTTATTTCTGATTTCACATAGTAACGTGTATGTGCATTTAGTCCTTCTAGTAAACTAGTTGTGTTTAGTAAAATGAACAAGTTAACCAATAGCACAGAGATTTCATTGACATGCTTACTTGTGGGAAACATTTTGAATTACTTGTTAACTAGTATAGTCAGAACACTCAGTACTAGTAAACATGTAGACCGTTTGTCTATTACTAGTTCACAAGTTTACCATTGAGCTCATTTTTGAGCTCACTAGTAAACTATTAAGTGTCTTACTATTACTAGATCACTAGTTAACATGTTGGGACCAGCTAGTTCACTAGCAAGGCCAAAAAGACTTCAACTAGTTCACTAGTATGCATGTTGACCTTCACTAGTTTACTAGTATGCTTTTTCTTTTTCTAGTTCACTACTAATGTAAAACTGAATGATTAGTTCACCAGTGGACTTAATTTAGGGTAAACTAGTTAATACGTCTGAGTTTTTGAAACCCACTATTTAACTAGTGTGTGTTTCTGACATGTGATATCAGGTATATGGAATAAATCCTCACTTGGTTTTCCACACTGGTTAGTTAACCCAGTGGTCGATATGATCTCAAACTGTATCTAATTATTTCTTATATAAATCAATAACAATGAAGGGTCAGTTGAATGGATGGAAGTCATTTCCCAAATACATAATAAAGTTACATCTATCTAAGTAATAAACATACAGATCTTAGCAGGTAACATGGATGATGATATCAAATCAGTTAATCACCTGGAATTGAACCAGCGACCACAGGAATTATAGCATTGATTAGTTGTTCAAACTTAGAATTATCAATGAATAATTGCTTTATATTTAGTCGTAATAAAATAAGGTTTATATTTAGTGAGTCGATCGTATGTTGTGAGCTACAAATTTCTTAAAAATCTCTTTGGACGAGTCGTATAACTAAAGCTTTCATGTGGAGATTAATAAAGGTTAATTTATTAAAAACAAAATAGAGAAATATATAGTATTAATAAGTTTAATATTTTGTCGATCCATGGGCAATACATAACAAAGATAATTAATTCTGAAAACAAACAGAAAATTGGCAAAAATGAGTAATAAACAACTATAACTTTTCTTTTTTGCGTTGATGATGTTCAGACAAATGAGATGATGTTTGCTGATGAGATAGTGATGTTAAAGAAAACTACACATACAGTGAGTAAAAAAAAGCGAAAAGCTCCAGAGTGACACAGTTAATGTGAGGAAAAGTAAACGGTCAGAAAAAAAAAGTCTATATAACTGACGTTACGTGAAAATATATCATGTGGATATTTGATCGTGTTTATTTGATTAAAAAATATAAACATAAAAAAATGATAGGCAAAATATACTATCAAAAGGTTTTGTATTTTGTATTATGTGACAAATACGTTTAAAAAAAAAAGAAGGATAATAACATAGTATTAAATTAAATTTAAAGTATAGATAAAGAGAGGTTAAGAAGAGAGTGTAGATGAGGCGGAACAGTCGAGACAGAATAGTAGCATTCATGGTTTTCTTCTCATTGTTGTTTGATTCAAGTTTAGATTATTGTCCTCTAAATACTATGACTGACAACTATAAGTCCTGAACTGAGCCTCAGTATTTACTCCATTCAACTCTAAAAACAGTCTCAGATCCTCCTTCAGTCTCAATCTTCCTGCCAACCTCGGGAATGTGTAGGACTGTGAGCTTGAAATGGAACCAATGGTGGCTGAGTGACATATGGTGCTGGTGAATGTCGGATGCACGATGCCGCCGGTGCCAGCAGCCTCTGGGAAGCTTTCAGGACATTTCTCCAACTGGCTGCTGTCTTGGACACTGTAGCGCCTCTTAAAGTTCAGGATTTAGACGCAGGCTGTCATGCTTCTTGGTGAGAGGAACTCAGACTCTCAAGTGGCAGTGATTGGGAATGCTTCTCTTTTTCTCAGCTGCTGGAAGGTTGTACGTTTTTCTACCTTCTCTTGGATCTGTGTCTCAGACGGAGTAACTTGACCGGACTGAGACAGAAAATAAGTTGTTTTTTTCTGTCAGATCGAAGGATCAGGGTTTTTTTTTAGTCACTGTGTTTTGTTCTGTCGTGGTGATCCACACTTTCCTTATCCCTTGTGTTGTATCTGGGTCAAGGTGACCAGGAGGCCCCAATCAAATGTGTTTGACAACTCAAAGGATACCTCAAACACATTTGTTTCCGGAACACCGGGTCACGTTGATCCAGAGGCAACACAAGGGATAACTCAAACATATTTGTTTTTGGAACACCGGGTCAGCTTGACCCAGAGGCAACACAAGGGATACCTCAAACATATTTGTTTTTGGGTCACCTTGACCCAGAGGCAAAAAAAAGATATATTTCAAACACATTTTAGTTCGGACCACTGGGTCACCTCGACCCAGAGACAACTCAAGGGATACCTCAAACACATTTGTAATTGGGCCACCAGGTCACCTTGACCCAGAGGCAACACAAGGGATACTTCAAACATATTTGTTTTCGAGCCACCTTGGCCCAGAGGCAACACAAAGGATACCTTAAACATATTTGTTTATGGAACACCGGGTCAGCTTGACCCAGAGGCAACACAAGGGATACCTCAAACATATTTGTTTTTGGGTCACCTTGACCCAGAGGCAAAAAAAAGATATATTTCAAACACATTTTAGTTCGGACCACTGGGTCACCTCGACCCAGAGACAACTCAAGGGATACCTCAAACACATTTGTAATTGGGCCACCAGGTCACCTTGACCCAGAGGCAACACAAGGGATACTTCAAACATATTTGTTTTCGAGCCACCTTGGCCCAGAGGCAACACAAAGGATACCTTAAACACATTTGTAATTGGGCTACCGGGTCACCTTGACCCAGAGGCAACACAATGGATACCTCAAACATATTTGTTTTCGGGTCACCTTGACTCAGAGGCAACAAAAGATATATTTCAAACACATTTTAGTTCGGACCACCGGGTCACCTGGACCCAGAGACAACTCAAGGGATACCTCAAACACATTTGTAATCGGGCCACCAGGTCACCTTGACCCAGAGGCAACACAAGGGATACCTCAAACACATTTGTAATCGGGCCACCAGGTCACCTTGAACCAGAGGCAACACAAGGGATACCTCAAACACATTTGTGTTTGAATAGAATGGAGATAGCTCCAAATACCCGAGTGTTCATCTTCAGAACCAGTGGTTCGGGACCGATTAAAGGTCCTTAATAAGCCTCCGGTCAACATCGTTTATCAGGAAGTGATTTGTGCTCTTGACTGAGCAGCTCAGGTAATCTCTCACTTCACCTGTTGTAGGTTCAAGTGTAGCTACGATAAGAGCAGGTTGTCGTGAGTTTGAAGGTCGGTCCTGATGTTCAACAAATACTTTTTGATGGATTCTGGTTCTTCATCTTTTGTTTTGTCCTACTTATCTATTTAAAATACATTCTTTCCATTAAACCTGTATTTAGAAGTAGACCGTATACAACTCCCGTCCGTAACAGAACTAGCTAAAACTCACATAACAAAATAGGAAAAACTCTGTTTCTATGGAAACCAAAAACAATTGTTCTCCATCAAAATTTCTAGGTATAACTCTTGTTTGTTGAGAGAAGTCCTGGAACGTAACCCCGTGTTAATACACTGTATTCCTAAAGTAATCTGGGAAGTAGTCGACCAAAATACATTTAGTAATTTACCAACATTTTATAAGTATAAGTATAAGTACAATAAACACACAGGCATTAACACAATTGTTATACTCACCGTTTTAATCCTTATTTGTTTCCTGAAAAAGTTATTTTTGCAAAATAATTTCAAGCCTTAGCAACGTAATAAAAAATACAGGTATCTGATAAAACCAAAACTAGTGTAAGAAAAAAAATGTGTCACATTTTGCGCTGTTAGCGACGATAGCAACACATTCTTACAAAAAGAATCAAAAACTTTAATGTCCAGAGTTGTAAACACAACATTTTTTATGGCATCAGTACAGAGTAAAAGAATAAAATAAGAAAACACACAAAATAATAGAAAAAAATTGTTAATAGTACTTTTATTAACGTGTACAGTGTACCATTACAATTTCCAAGTTAGTGGATCCACAATAATGGCATTAAAAAATAATCCTTGATTCTGATAAGCAAAAAAAAACAGAACCAAGAAACCAAGGCAACTATTCTGTCGCGGCTAAAATTAAATTATACACAAAAACGATAAAACCTTTGACACTCGTTTATGGTCAGATTTTCTCAAGTGGGACTTTAAAGCAGCTGAGTTAATGAAGGAAAATAGATTTAGGCTACAGGGGGTTGAAACATGTATTTGTGGTTTTGCAAAATGTATTTTGAACCAGAAATATATAAGATAGTTGTTTTTTTGTGTGTATTTTGTAGCAAAAAAATTCTTTGAAAAGTCATCCAAAATATAAAAACGATATATAAATCAATATAGAGACACATTAAATTAAAAAAAATCTTACATTTTAAATCCTACATACAACAAGTAAATCTTGCTTTTTTATTAATCAATGATTGTTAAGAATAAAGACCTAAAAATACGACCTAACTAAGTGAGTGTTTTGTGTTCCGGTCTTAATAATGTGATGTTTGTTGGTCTTGGTTTTAATTCTTTCAACCTTCAGACGCACTCTCTCGCTATTTATTTCATGATTCCTTCTCTAATATGCAGTGTCTGCGTTTCCCAGCTTTCACCGCAACATGAAATAAAAAAAAAAATGATAGTTCCATCCCTTCGTTCTCTTCTCTGTGATATCCGGCCAAGTGGTGCTGATGCTGCCGCTGCAGGATAACCTGGTTCTCGTGTGCCCTCTGGTGGCGGCGCTGCAGTACTGTTCACTGCAGACCTGCGGTCGGTGCATCCCTATCTTCAATGATCAGTCGGATGGAGAGATAGCAGATCAGTGATGGTGCTCCTATGAACTCCTGCCACAGGATCTTTGGGAGGGTGGAACAAAAAAAAAGCTGTAGTTTGTGTCCATGATCCTCATCAAAACTTGCTGAGCGGACGCTTCTTCACAAATCAATGGCTTTAATTATTCCATTAAACCTCGGAGGAGCCAACTCTGCACTTCTTTAAAACAAAAGAGCTGCTGGTCCACCTGGATGTGAAGCTAATAATCATTAAGACGACTTCAGGCGTTGGTTTTAAAAAAAAAAAAAAGAAGAAGAAAAAAAAAATCCAATACAATTCCAAACAACATAATCCATCTTCTCTCTCAGGGGCATCGGCAAACAAGGATTCCAGTGTCAAGGTAACGTTTGATTCTTGCTTTTTATCCACTTGACAATTCAATTAAAATGATTTTTTTTTTTTTTATTAGTCTGTAGTTTCGTGGTCCACAAAAGATGCCACGAGTTTGTGACCTTCACGTGTCCCGGCTCGGTGACCGCCCCGCTCCCAGACGTGAGCAGATGTTCCACCTCATTGTTTGTTGTGTGTGTGTGAGTGAGTGTGTGTGTGTGTGTGTGTGTGTGTGTGTGTGTGTGTGTGTGTAGCAGGGAGAAGAAGAAAAAAAAAAACATGAGTCATCCATCAATCCTCCAGCCTCATCTCCCGACATCTGCACTCGCCTCATAGCGAGATCTGGGGAAGGCGAGAAGATGCAGGAGATTGTATTTATTTTTATTCCAAATGAGGTCAAGGGGAGCATGATGTGAGTGGAGAGGACAGTGAAGGCTACTAAAGAGGGATCTGGGAAAACAGGGATTGAACTGAAGAGGTGCAGCAGAAGAGCAGAAAGGGATGATAAGTGGAAGGAAGATAACAAAAAATTACTCACGCACACACACTCACGGCCTTGACTGGATGCACTTATTTTTATGCGTCTGCTCCCAGCGGAGGTAGTTAATTGGCTTGTCCATGAATATCCCTCTTCGCCTCTCATCTCGCCCTGCATTCCTTCATGTGTTTTTTCTTTTTTAAAAGACATTAGCTTTGATTGATGTTTTTTTTTGTAGAACCTGAGGAGTCAACACACATTCAAGGTCCACACCTACTCCAGCCCCACCTTCTGCGACCACTGTGGCTCGCTGCTCTACGGCCTCATACACCAGGGCATGAAATGCGGTTGTGAGTCCTCATCCATATTTATGCGTCCTTACGTGTGCGAGCATGTATGCAGCAATGCAGCGACCTGAGGAGCTGCGTCAAAAAAACGGACGCCGATAACAACGCTCGTAAACAACAGTATATGTTCGCAATCTTTAGGTAAATGCATCTTAATGATTGACATTAACGGCTACTAGCTATTGTTCTGGATTAAGAACGTTGTGATGAAGATGTTTTTTTAACATCAAATAAAACTGTACATTAAAAAAAACATTAATTCCGGAATAATAAATCAAGGGAAGTCAGTTTAGAGACAACAAAAGTCCTTCACGCGACTAGTATCGACCACAAAAACCATCATCAATAAGCGGTGAAGTCATTAGAAAACAATCTGCCATCATCACTATAACATTTGTCACTGTGGCGAAAAAAAAAATGTGTGTAACCTCAGCTTCAGTCGCTGAAATAAATACATTCGAATGAATATGATGTTTGGCACAGTGAGTCCAGAAATACAATCGTTTTACCAACTTAAAATTAAAAATAAAAAGCAATTTTTTTTGGTTCAAAAAGGCTGAAAAATATATATTTTTCTGCCCTAAGTATTGGAACATAAAAGGTGTTATTTTTATTGATGGTTGCACAGATTCCAATTTGTATCGGCAACGTGGATTTATTACCAAAAAATGCTGTGTCCCAAATCGTGCACTTCTCCAAGTACTTGCGCAGTGCTCAAATTTCGACATGGTAGTACTATCTCAAATCAAACACTGTCGCTACACACTTACTCACGGAAATGACTCAATGGCTTCTTCTTCTACTACTTTTTCTCGCTGATTGCAACCCGCTGTTGGAACACTATCACACTGCTCATTGGGACGCACTTGTGCACTCAAAATATTAAGTGCAGAAGTGCCCGATTTGGGACACACCCCAAAACATGTTTTTTTATTTGAAATTTAAATGATATAATTCCTTTTAAGTTGCATTTGTCTTCACCGTGAAGTCACTTTTATACTGACATCACAGATTGTTTTATGGGATTTTGGAGGTTGGAGTTGTATTACAACTACACCAACATTTTCTTGACTAAATGGTGGGAATATATTGAACTTCCCAGAATGCTCCACTTCTTCCAAAAATGGCGGCCGTCTCAGGGTTCTTGTTCAGAGCCTCTTGATTGACAATTTGATGGAAGGACTTACTGTGTTGGTTGGAGCGCATTCCAATATTGGACGACCATGGTTTACTTCCCAATTGTCTCTTATCTTTATTCGTTTAAAAAAAAACAGGTTGTGATATGAACGTCCACCGACGGTGTGAGACCAGTGTTCCCAGTCTCTGTGGCCAAGACCACACAGAGAAGCGAGGCCGGATCCACCTGACCATCAGGGGCGAGAAAGAAGACGTCTATGTCACAGGTGAAGTGCGTGCGAGCGAGCTAGCCTACAAACGAATCACGTTGTTTCTTTTTCAAACCTATTTGCCGTTTTTTTCTTCCAGTCGGCGAGGCCCGCAACCTGATGCCCATGGACCCCAACGGACTTTCGGACCCGTACGTGAAACTCAAATTGATCCCAGATCCAAAGAGCCACAGCAAACAGAAGACGAAGACCATCCGCTCGACCCTGAATCCGATCTGGAACGAAAGCTTCACCTTGTGAGTCTGAACTTAAATCACAAGACCACGATCCGGTCTAAAGCTCCTTGTGTTCTCCAGCTCGGTGCGGGGTCACCAGTGGGACCGCCGTCTGTCCGTGGAGGTGTGGGACTGGGACCGCACGTCGCGCAACGATTTCATGGGGGCGCTGTCGTTCGGGGTCAGCGAGATCTTCCGACGCCCCATCTGCGGCTGGTTCAAGCTGCTGGCTCAGGATGAAGGGGAATACTACAACATCCCCGTCCCAGATCCCGATCTACAGGTGAGAAGCGCTGACGAATGGGATCCCCGACGCCAGACCCTCGCTTCTGAGCGACCCCCGGTGACTCCCTAAGTTCCACTCTTTGATCATCCTTTAATTGCGATACACAGCAGATGCCACCGGTCGCCCCGGGTCGGGAACTTGATCTGCCCCTTACATACCGTGACAGGAAATTAATGGCGGCGTCTGCGGCTAATTAATTTCTTGATAGATTACTTTTTTTTTCCACCAGCAGGGAGCACGGCTCGTCCTCCGTACGTTCATTTAAAACAACCGCGATGACTTGTGGGAAGCGATGGACAGTTTCCAAAATCTAATGCTTTTGGGTTTTTTCCGCAGGAGCCTGAGCCAGATGCTACGAAATCCTCGCTGCCTCAGGTCGTGCCGCCCATCCTGTCTGAACCCTTTCCAGCTGTCCGGTCTCCCACCCCCGTACCGTGCTGCCTCCCCCTGCACACGCCGGGCCCCATGAAAGCCAGAGTGGGCATCCACGACTTCAACTTCCTCATGGTGCTCGGCAAAGGCAGTTTTGGGAAGGTGAGGCGCAAACATATCTGTGGGATACCGTACTAGAATAAGACGCCTAGAAGATCTTAAGGGCTCTCCTGGATGTTTTTGATCTAGATCTTTTATCAGTCTATCTGTATATCCGTCCATCCGTCTTTCTATTTGTCTGTCCATCCATCCATCCATCCATCCGTCTATTGTTTGTTTGTCCATCTGTCTGTCTGCCTGTCTGTCTCTCCATACATTTATCCATTTCTCCATCTGTCCACCTGTCTGTTTGTCTGTCCATCAATTCGGCTGTCATCCATCCATTTCTCCATTTGTCTGTCTGTCTGTCCCCCTGTTCCTCTATCCATCTGTCAATCCTTTCATCAGTTCATCCATCCGTCCATCTGTCTGTCTGTCTGTCTGTCTGTCTGTCTGTCTGTCTGTCTGTCTGTCTGTTTATTTGACTGTCTTTTTGTCGTTCCGTTGATCCGTCCATCCATCTCTCTGTCTCTTTTTCTGTACATCCATCCATCTCTCTGTCTCTTTCTCTGTCCATCCATTCGTCCATACATCTGTCTGTCCATCCGTCTGTCTCTTTTTCTGTCCTTCCATCCGTCCATCCATCTCTCTGTCTCTTTCTCTGTCCATCCATACGTCCATACATCTTTTTCTGTCCATCCATCCATCCATCCATCCATCCATCCATCCATCCATCCATCCATCCATCCATCCATCTATCCATCCATCCATCCATCCATCTCTCTGTCTCTTTCTCTGTCCATCCATCCATCCATCCATCCATCTCTCTGTCTCTTTCTCTGTCCATCCATTTGTCTTTCCATCCGTCTGTTTTTTTCTGTCCATCCATCCATCTCTCTGTCTCTTTCTCTGTCCATCCATGCGTCCATACACCCTCCGTCCTTCTGTCTATCCATCCGTCTGTCTGTCCATTAGCTATAATAACTAAGAGTCCTGAATGACAAAATGCCAGGAGTGCCATAATAAGGTCATAAAAAAAGCAATTGGAAATGGAGACATGGAGGAAAAAAAGAGTAAATTGACAGGAGAAGACAATGAAGAGGTAATAGACGAGGAGGAAATACATAAGGCAGGAATGGAGTTACGCATTTCCTTATTCTTATACACATTTCTGAGCATATTTGTTTCCCAGTAACGTATAAATGAATGTATATTGATTCAAACATGTTTCAATAACAAGAATGTCATCTGCTGGTGATACAAAGGTGACGAAAACTAATACAATTCTCAAATTATGGACGTTTTTTTCATCTAATCTTAGGCCTTTGGCAGAGGTATTTGTCATTTCAGTGCTCTTCTACTCATCATTATGAAGCCACCTATTATCCACTAAAACTACATGTTTTAAAGTTATTGATTTAGATGTATTCAATATGTTTCTGGATGACTATAGTATCCACCAAGTCTACTGCAAACCTTCTGGACATATTGACTCACTGGAATGGATTTTCTTTTTCAATGCATGTTACTCTCTACTGACACCCTCAGGCGGCTCATGTTATCGCTCCAATGATCAGGTGTAGAAGGAAAAAAAAATCGACTTTTCCATATCACATAATAACAAACCTGCCAGATAAAGACTCCTAAAAGTTCATCCTCGACCCGCGAAGTCGCTTCAGGGCCGCAGAAACGACCGGAAAAAAAAAGGGGCCATTATCTCCCGCTCACCTGCCAGGTGATTAATTTGACACGACTTCTGTGTTGTCAGCCGTCATGAGGACGACACGCTGTCCTCCCCGAGGTTCATTTCAAGGCAAGACTTCTTGCTCTTGCTTCCTGGATTCACTTGGAGACGAGTCGTAATGAAGGCGCCGACGCTCCCCTCCCGAAAAAATCCTCCCGAGTCATTTCGTAACTGTCAGGACGGTCTTCGGAGGACAAAAGAAATAGACTCGACTTACGTAACGTTTGAGAAGGAGAAGGAAAAAAAGGAGGAGACGCAGCGAGAGACCCTGGGGCTGCTGTGTGTAGACCGACATCACCGCAGTGCAGAAGATACCAGAACATGAAAGCCAGCAGAAGTTTCTCCCAGTGATCATAAACTATTTGAATCATGGAGCCGCTGGGATTCAATTACAACCAGCACCAGGATTTCTGTGTGTGACAGGCAGCTGGTCAATATCTCCATAAACACACACACACACACACACTCGCACACACAGTCGCCACGCCGCCACAATTGGAAAGTGAAATTAAATCCTTTATCGGAGCAGCCAATGACCATTAGATCACAGCGCCGGAGCCAGACAATCCGGGCTCTGTCGCTGTCAGCACTTCTCGGTAAATCCACGTGGCGCTCGTCGTAGAAAATGACCGCTTCATTAGCTCTGAGCGCTCGCCGCCTGCTTAATAGACAAGAGGAGAGTAGCTGCTGATTGTCAACCGGCCGCTCTCTCTCTCCCGGACATATCGGAGCATAAAAGGTTTAATTAAATGTTGTATTTTTTTTACAAGGGCCCGGCTGAGTTCACGCGGGATAATGAGACCAGCGGAGTGAAGTCTGAAGTCGCCCCCCCCCCTTGTCGTCTTATCTCAGGTGCTGCTGGCGGAGGAGCGAGGCAGCGAGCGACTGTTCGCCGTGAAGGTGCTGAAGAAGGACGTCCTCTTCCAGGACGAGGACACAGAGAGTGCCATGGTGGAGAGACGAGTCCTGGCCCTGCAGTCCCGGCCTCACTTCCTCACGTCGCTCTACTGCGCCTTCCAGTCTGAGGTGTGTTTGGTCAAAGTGTTGATCCACCATTTTACTCATGATACCAGTCTTTAGTTGTGTCACAAATCTTACACTTACACTAATTTGTGTTGCAATTCAACTTATTCACGTTATTATGTAGCTAAAGGAACAAAGTGCAAGATCCTGACGATGACTGAGGACGAGAGGATACTGTCCACTTTTAACCCTTGTGTTATCTCCAGGTTTGACTTGATCCAGAGACAATACACGTGTTAAAAGCTGATGTTTGGACATATTTTGGTTTCAAAAACAAATGAAATCAGTTACGACTTTGTCAAGAGTCATGTGGTCTGTAAATTCTGCAACACCAGAGTCAAGTACTCGACAATACTTCAAATATATACTTGTTATTTTAACATTTTAAATAACAACATTTTTCAATCAGTTGGTCACAAAACAAAATAGTTTTTTTCCTTGATTTCCTTTGTTTACCTTAAGTCTTGTGTTACCTCAGGGTCAAGGTGACCCTATGTCCCGAAAACTAAAGTGTTTGAGGTATACCTTATGTTGACTCTGGGTCAAGGCCAACGATTACAAGATAACACAAAGGTTAAAATTGTATCTTTGGTATAAAGATATACAAAAGTTAAAAACATTTCAAGTTTCACTCATTTTTGGGTTGACATAACAACACCAACAGTAACAAAAAAAAATAAAAAAAATCCCAAAACAGGGGCAGTTAAATGTTTTTATTTAAGAAAAATTTCGACATTATTTAAACACAGAAAATGTTTTATTTATTTCTTAATTTACATATTTTTGCTTTTTTTTTAACTTGACCTAATGACGATAACTCTTAACAATCCTAACAAATATAAGACATGTAAAAATAATTACAACATTTAAAATCCATTGGAAGCTAATTTTTCTTTTTTCTACTTTAGAATCTAATGTTGTTTATATAGATACTCTAAGACTCTTTTGATAACCTTAACTTTTTACCATTGTATTAGAAAATGTATGTTTATAGTTTTTTTCACACAAAATATATTCTTTTCTTCTTTTATTTCAATTTTTTTGTTACTTGTTTCGCGGCGTCATGAAACCCTATTGAACTCTGACAAGCCTCTCCTTGTACATGCAGGACCGCCTGTACTACGTGATGGAATACGTGAATGGAGGCGACCTGATGTTCCACATCCAGATCGTGGGGAAGTTCAAAGAGGCTCACGCAGCGTATGTTTTGATAAAAGCCTTCATCAAGCCCCGACCCTTCTCTCCTCTCTCCTCTCCTCTTTGTTCATTATTCTTGGAGACTCATAAAAAGCCATCAACTCTCCCAGACATTCTCCTCCCTTTAATTTAATCTCCTCGTGTACATTCCACTTCCCCCCGGGCGGTTCATCTAATCAATAATCTTTGATCAATCTTCTGAAAACTAATTCTTCCCCTGTTGTTCATTTCTTGTTCCCTTTCTTCTCCCCCTCCCGCCTTTCATCTTTTTGATTACCCGTCCTTTCATCAGCCTCTTCAAGCTCCGTTCTGTCGCTCCTCTTGTCGTCATCCCTCTCCAGTTTGCAGAAAACTTTTTTTTATTTCCTCCTCCAGGTTTTATGCAGCGGAGATCGCGGTGGGACTTTTCTTCCTCCACAGCAAAGGCATCATCTACAGGTGAGGAATTGTTCTGCTCATCTAACGTGGCCTGGTTTTTTTGGTGCCGCCATCGCTCGGCGGTGCGGCGCGAGGAGGACGTGACACAGATTTATCATGTCTTTTGTGGGTAATGACTGTTCTAAAGGTGTTATCTATCAAGATGATTCATGCCGCCGAGCTGCTCCATCTTCCTCAGGGATCTGAAGCTGGATAATGTGCTGCTGGACAGCGAGGGACATATCAAGATAGCGGACTTTGGGATGTGCAGAGAGGGAATGTTTGGAGGAGACGTCACGCACACCTTCTGTGGGACACCGGACTACATCGCCCCCGAGGTACTCGAGCCCATACGGGTCCATAACTCTCCTTTATTTGCTCTCTGTGTTCCTCTCTTCGACCCTCCTCCTCTTCTTCTTCCTGGATAATAAAGTCACCTTATTTAATGACATGAGCTGAAGGAACTTTTACGCTTGTAATCAAACACTACTTGAGATAGTTTCACTTTTACACTTTCATTTGTCGTCAATCCTACTGGATTTTTTACTTCATAATCCATGCGTGTCTTCTCGTTTGGACTATTGTTATAGTTTATTTTCGTGCCTAAACAAGAAGGAGCTGTCTCGCCTGCAGTTAATACAAAATTCCGACCCGCTCTAGTAGGAGAACTCGCATTTCCCCGATCCTTAAAACTCTTTACTGGCTGCCAGTGAAGTAAAATTCTGGTTCCTACTTTCATGGTTAGGCTCCACCTCAGTTATCTGATCCAGCCTTACACCCCAGCTCGGGCTCTGAGATCTGTGGATCAGAATCTACTGAAGGTTCCTGAAAACGCTTCCGGACCAGAGGAGAGAAATCCTTCCAGGAAGAGTCTCTGGACTCCTTTAAGAACCATCTTAAGACCTTTTTAAGTGCGCTTTGTGACCCTGGTGTAGAAAGGCGCTTTACAAATAACTATTACTTAATATATTTAATTATGTTTTTTATAAAGGTATCAACAAGCCGATGCTCTCGACTCGCACTTGTTGATCTAGATCTTTGTTTTTTCTTTCAGTATAAGATACAAAAGTAGTTTATTGCTGGAGGTTAAGTTCGGAAAAACCTCCGTATTAAACGATATCCACAGAGTAGTGACTGTTAATTTCATCCCTTGTTACATTGATTTAAGAACATTTATTTAAACTTGAGACCTCAACATTAAATACGAGGTACCATCCCCTCAACAACCTTGAGTAACGCTGAACTGAATATCTCCCGTAATGCTTTGCCGCCCAGCCAACCAATCACAGCTGGCGATCACCATTGACAAAGCAACATAGATGTTGAATTTGTATTTTTACTCATTTTACTTGTCACTAAATAGATCAGTATGAAGAAGGGCATCATGGGGGTTCACTGTTTGTTGACACCTTTTGTAAGATGGGAGCGCAGTGACTCGAATTAAGTTCTGTCGTTGACTTGAACTCGTCATTTTTAGTGTCTGTATGCGAGACAAGAATCAAGAGGACGAGTTCAACAACCATCAGAGGATTCTCGGCTGTTCAACATTTGAAGTGTGCACTTGTTAGACTCTCCAACAACATCGACTCTCCATTTCACTGACCTCTCTAAGTGATGACACACCGAGTCAAGCACGAGTACAGACGTGTGTGTGTGTGTGTGATTTATGTGATCAGAGTCGACACCAGGAAACGGTGGATTTAGCTGTTGTGTGCGTCATTGATAGTGAAAACCTTCCCGCGGATCCCCGGTGAATCGATTCTCTTATGTAAACTCCCATTGATTCTGCTGCATCTGCCAGTTTGGAGGAGCTACGATATATTTCCCCGGAGGGTTTGGCGATTGTTCCTGCCACACACCCTCTCTCACACACACACACACACACACACACGAGTCATGCGGATCGTAATACTCATTCATACGTTTACACGCCCTCATGTCACTCGTTCAATCTCTTCCTCGTCCAGATCGTGGCGTATCAGCCGTACAACAAAGCAGTGGACTGGTGGTCTTATGGGGTTCTGCTCTATGAGATGCTGGCAGGACAGGTAACAAAACAAATCACTCTTAATCCAGAAAGTTAAACAAAAAAAAAAGCTGCTTTGGTTCGGCTATAAGTAGCTCCGTGTTTGCCTTTCCAGCCGCCGTTCGATGGTATCGACGAGGAAGAGCTTTTTCAGTCCATCATGGAGCAGTGCGTCTCGTACCCCAAAAGTCTCTCCCGCGAAGCTGTCGCCATATGCAAAGGTGTAAGTAGAGCTCTCTGTCGGAATCTTACCGGATCAATAGACTGAAAGTTGTTTTGACCTCTGACCTTTTAGAGGTATAATTTCTACTGTAACCACTTTCTTTGACCAGGTCGATTCATCTTTACCACACCAGTGGTGCCATGATGTGTTGAAATAACATATCATGACTCTTGACACGTCAAGACGCTAGTTTTTAGTCAAGTTTACTGAAAAAACAAACCTGTAAACGATTGAAAACTGGTGAAACTTATTTTTTTATGCTGTTTTTATCTGGAGTTCGTCCCTGAATATAATAACATATTCCTGTCATAAATTAGATCTTAAACCATAAAGCGTTGATATAAAAAAAAGTAAGCTGCTAGCACTTGCAAAGCTAACGATTACTTAGCTAGCAATCGCTAAGCTAGCAATTGAATCGTTCAGTTCCTTCATTTCATTTTACAGTAAACAATTTTTTTTAATTTAAAATTAATTATTGGTGCATTTTACGCTGGCAAGGTTTATTATAGCTGACCCTATAGGAGCAATAAATGGAATAAAAAGCCTTAGAAAGTGTATATACAGTGATTTTTGACAAATATATTAAATTTGTATTCATAATAACATTTAGTATCAATGGCTTTTTTTTTGTGAAACTAATGAAATGAAGATTTTGACAGATTACTCAAAATACATTTCATTTGGAACTTTTCAAGGCATTAAAAACTTTTGTTGCTTCATCTTTTTAAATACAGTTTAATACATTTACATTTTTTGAGGTCCAAAAAAAAAATGCTGATGAAGGAATTTGTAAGTGTCTGCTTTTGAAATGGGACTACCTACCTTTCCAGGATGTCCCCTTCCTCTCAGTCCATGTAACTTAGCCAAGCATAACCCTGGAAAGTAATCCAAAAAAAAGTCTCACTGCTTCTGTGTTTTTTCTGGCCTGGTCCTGAAGCTTCTCACCAAACATCCGGCCAAGCGTCTGGGCGGGGGGGAGGAGGCGGAGAGGGAGATCAGGGAGCACCCCTTCTTCCGCTGGATCGACTGGGACCGTCTGGAGCGACTGGAACTGCCGCCGCCTTTCAAACCCAGAACTGTCAGTAGCGCAGATGGACGTCGTCGTTTTGTCCGTCCTCCCCTGTCGCGTCCCCCTCTCTGTCCGCCACTCACCCGTCCTCACCCGTCCTCACCCGTCCTCACCCATCCTCACCCGTCCTCACCCGCCTTCCTCACCCTCATCCCTCAGATCCGTGCTTCCATTTGGAAGACGGTTCCGCCGTAATGGACGTGGATCTTTTGACCCAACTGTCCAAACGCCGCTCGATTCAAATGTCTGTCATCATCCGCTCCATGTTCGCCCACCTGGCCACGTTTGGCGCCTTCATTAAGGGGTCAAAGGGCAGAAGCATCACATTTGTATCGTTGTAGTAAAAGTGATAATTCACCCATTCGCTCATTTTCTCCTCACCCTAATGGCTACTAAGGGTTAGTCAGAGTAATCTGTTTCTTTTTGGAACTATAGACAATAATGTTTGTTCATTTTAATGTAGCGACTGGAGCTCAGTTGTCTTCATCTTTGTCCAAAATGGCACTTCAAAAAAAATCCAAATACCTCCATACTGCTCATGTGTAATGTTCCTCTTGTATTGGAGCCTCAATATGAGGAATTTTTCCAGAAATTCAGTCTAAATTTGTTAAAGTTCGTGTTAAGCGTACATTGCTAGGCTAACAGTCTAAGTCTTGCAATGTGTTTAAATGAGGAAACACTTCAGGCAGGAGCTGAGAGACCCATAACGTCATCAAATATGATAACAGTGACCAGAATAGCTCCCGTAATGCTTTGCCGCCCAGCCAACTAATCACAGCTGACGATCACTATTGACAAAGCAACTATGATTTAAGTTTTTTCAGAACATTTCCTCCAATACAAGATGTACGTTACAGACGAGCAGTATGAGGGTATTTGGATGTTTTCAAGTGTCTTTTTGGGCGACGATAAAGACGAAGACAACTGAGCTCCAGTCGCTACATCAAAATGAACAAACCTTTTTGTCTATAACTCTAAAAAGGAACAGATTACTTAAAATAGTCCCAATTTTTATCTGATATTTCAGAGTAATCCCACACAATGGGTCAATTTTCTTCGTCCAAAAAGTCACTTAAAAAAATCCTACGTGTTTATTAAAAATTGTAAGGAAAAAATTCAAGAAGTTCATATTTTAAATTCTGACAGAGTCTCTTTGCCCTGAGAAACAGGGAACTTTCTGTACAAACACGCTTAAATTAAAGAGTTATTAAAACTAAAATTTGAGAAATTTCTCAGGCCAAGGCTTCAATACAAGAGGGACGATGAATACAAACAGAATTGAGGTATTTGCAGGTTTTTAAGTGTGTTTTTAGACAAATAAAAGTGAGAACCATGTGTAGAAAACGAGTGAAATTTGAATTTTGGGTGAAGAATCCCATCTAGATTCTAATTATTCTAATGACGCCGTTCTGGTGTTTATTCCAGGGCGGAAGAAACGGCGAAAACTTCGACCAGTTCTTCACTGCGGCTCCGTCGGTGTTGACTCCCTCCGACCCCGACATCCTCGCCGCCATCAACCAGGAAGACTTCCAGAGTTTCACTTTTATCAACCCAGACTTTGCCCCTTCTCCTCTCACTGCCATTTGAACCCCGTCCCCCCCCTTGTAGAATCTAGTAGATTTATTTAATTTGGTGAGAACTAGAAGACGTTTACAAGGAGAGGCCGATGGTTTTTGTTCCGTCACATAGAACTAGTGGAGATTCTCTATATAATCTATGCATGCATAAGAGTGTTACTCTTTATTTTAGATCTCTTGTCATGTCAGATCCCCCCTAAATATCCCATCACGCCCCGTCACGTCTTTGTTTAGAAGCCCAGACGATGTTTAAAGAGCAGCGGCGGCGGCGGCGGAGGAACAGCTGTCCCCGTCACAGCCGTGTCAAGTGAGAAGAGCTGTTTATTTGCCGCTGACAGACTCTGATTGTTGTTTTAAAGTGTGTGACAACATGATGGAAAGGTTTGTCTCCGTGGGGATTCTGGCAGAGAGGAGTCAAGGAGCTCCGAGAGACTATTGATGACTTGTTTTTCTCCTCCTATGATGACTTCAACGCTCGGATCTTTTATCACTCCGCAACAGTTGATCTATGAGCAGAGGGGTCGCAACTTTTTTTTTTGCTAAAATCCTCCGAAGACATTTGTTTTTTAATCATTTTCACTAGGTTTTTTTTTATCGTGTGACTGAGACAAGTGTCTGATGTCCGGTCATTTAACATAATTAAAAAACTTTCAAACTTTAACAATTAAATACAATGGAAATTAAAGTTTTTTTCTGATCAAAAGTACAGAATTTATGGAGGCGAAGAAGAGAGTGCAGACGCGGTGGAGGGGATGGAGAGCATGTTTAAGGTCATGTGACAGAAACGGAGCTGAAATACCATCAAACATAAATAAAGTTTATAGTATAAACAGCTTGGAAGTTTTTCTACTTAAAATAAACAGGTTAAAAACTCCTGACACTTGAATTTCTTTCATATTTCTGAGCAAATACACAAAAAAACATTTAAGACACACACAAGACTTTTATTATGTAATTTATATGATTTCAAATGTTTATACGATTACAAGCAATAGGTTTACAATGAACAACAAAACAAAAAAATGTTAAATAACTTTATCTTGTCATGTGTGTGTTTCTTGACTTTTTTTTTTTGTGTTTCCTCAGAAAAAAAACACACAAACCGGAATTTATAAGAGAGTAATACATTCATAAGTTTGTAAGTTTTATGAACCTGCTTTTTTAAAGAATATTTTCTTTTAACTTTTACCTTAAATTGTTGTCATTTTAGTTCAGATTCTGTCATTTATTTCCTTTGAAGGTCTTCTCTGTATCCTCCACCATACCTGCACTCTCTTCTTCGCCTTTAACCTGATTTCTGTCATTGACTCTGGAAAAAAAATAGTGGTTCAAGGTGTTTTTTTAATTATTTTTAATGACCAGACTTCAAGATACTTGTCTCGGTTAAACAACACAACTTGCTAAAATATATAAAAACAAATTTCTTTGGAGCTTTAAATATAAAATAATAGTTTTCTAAATAAAATATCTTCTATGAGAATAAACATGTTGATGTAGAGAAGAGGGAGTTTCAAAAACAAAGTCCTCTGGTCCACCGTCCACATCCCAGCATCCCTGAATAACCTCTGGAGTCCACGGCACATCGTGACCTCAGACGGTCCGGGTCGCTGTAAAAGCACAACGTCGACAAAGAGCTCCAACGACAGGCGTCACCGGCGACGATGAGTGACATCACGGCACTTTTGTCAGCTTCAAAAAAAAAACAAAAACCACCAACCGTGACCGGAGCTTTTTTTTTTTTTAAAAGTAGTTGTGAGTTTGTTTCCTGCTCGGGTTTGTCTGTGTGTCCGACGACTTTCTGCTGCGTAACCAGTCGCGTCATTGATCGGTTGTAATTAAATGTGAGGCTCAGAGGGAGAGTTCAGCTCAATACGTGGAAAAAATAACCTCATCTCAACGAACATGGCCGCCGCCCCGCCGATAGTGTTGGAAGGAGCATGTGGAAATAAACAATTTCAACAAAAAAAGAAAAGAAAAAGAAAAGCGTTTGTGTGTTGGAGTAACAAACGAGTGTGTCACGCTCCATCTCTCACTTTCACACATCCGCACAAAAGTGCCATCCACAGCTTCCACACACACACACACACACACACACACACACAAGATGCTGACCCGAGTGTTTACTGTGTTACTGGAGCTGTTGAAACAGCACAATCCTCTCCTCCCTCCCGCCCTCCGCCTGGATCACGGTGGGACTAATATCCCCTCAGAGATCTGAGTAATAACAAGTTGACCTTCACATTAAAATCTCATCAACTTTGCATCTCCCTCCTCGTCCTCCCTCTCTCCTCCTGTCCTTCATCGCTCTTCCTCTTCTCTGTTTAATGTCTCTAAATCATGCTTTTCCTCTAATGAGAGTTTTTTTGCGTCCACTTCATTATCGCGGCGTGTTTAAAAAACCCCCCCGACGCTCGCTCGCGCCTCCATTCTGTCCGTGTGTCGCTCTTTAATGGAGGGAATAGTGACACGAATCACCATCAATTAAAAGAGTCGTTAAAACAAACACTGATAAGGGTCATACCTCTGCCAAGGAGCTCATTTTCGCTATTAAATCATCTTCCTGGGTCCACTCGAGTGATGTTAGCTTAGCATTTTTTTCTTTTCTAGCAACCCTAAAACAATGTCCAATGAGCAAACATGTTTCATCAAAGAATGAGGAAAATTAGTTTTGTTATGCTGCGTTTTATACATTTTATTTTTATTCGCTGGTTCTGAAAACTGCATAATTTCTTTAAAGAATGTAGTAAAATATCTTTGAGATATTTAGACTGATGTCAAAAAATGTCAAAGGTTACAGGGGTCATGAAGTTAGTGGGGCTTGAATTTAGGATAACATTGAAAAAAAAGAATCACTGTATAGTTTTGAAATGACTACACTATGACAATAAAAAACATGATTACAAAATAAATAAATAAATAGAATATTTTTATATATATATATATATACAGTTTGTATTCTTCTCCATTCTTTTCTCTATTAAATGTATACCTACTTTATACAATAAATTAAAAAAAATTCTGTTGTTTTTGTCATCAGTTTTTAAACATTTAAATGATCTCTGTTAATTAATATATCACTATTTATAGTAACTATTATTATATCATTTTTTTAATATCTGAATTGTATCCTGTGTTTTGTTAAATTCTTATTTTTTTTTACTTGCTTTCTTCTGAAAGGGAAAGAAATAGCTCATATTTTCCAAGAATCTGTTAAAATATTTTAAGAAAATTTCTCTGATAAAAAGCTTCTTTAGACACCAGGTGATTCACTTTTCTCTACTCAGAGTAGAGCTTGAATTGAAGATAACCTCAACACATTAAAACCAAAAAAATCATTGTATTTTATTTTAGGAACTGCTACACATTTTTTCGTTTCTTAAAAGTTTTTATGACTGAATACAGGGAGAATACCATTTAAAAAAACACACACTTATGTTTATTTTTGGCTTTTTTTCATTACTTGAAAGTAATTGATATTATTTAACACATTTTATTAAAGAATCCAAAAAATAAACTATAACAATTTAAATAAATAAATACATTTAAATCCCAGTCATTTTAAAACAAACATATACAGATACTTTGATCATTTTTATGTTTTTCCTGTTAAGATCCCACGAGTAACAGAACCATCATCTCAGGACGATGACGTCTCTCCCTCTACTTCAGATGAAGCTGCTCGCCTGGCCGAAAAAAAAAAAATGTAAATGTCATCGTGTTGCTCGTCAGTCGGCGAAACACTGACGGCAAACAAGGCCATTAATGCGCCCGTTTCGGCGCGGCCCGGGGGCTACACGTGGCCTATTGACAGGTCGTGTACGGCCCCAGCGAGATGACATATTTAAAGACTGAATTATAAATTGTTATGAATAGTTTGTCATTTTCATGATAAAGAAAAGATAATAAAGAACAACTTTTGATCCCTTTGACATTTTAACACTAATCTGCCGGTTCTTAACTTCAGGTTCTTCTTCTTCTCGCCGATGCTGTGACAGTCGCTCGTTCTTCTTCTTCTCCTTCCACCGTCTCTCTTTATTTTTATCGGCTCAGGATCTCTCCTCCCCTCCCCGGCCTCTCGCTATCATTCCCCGAGGTCACAGTGTGCAGTAGACTACTGATACAGTTACTAAAAATATAGGATTCCTCCACCAGCCCCCGCTAAAAATACCTCCCGCAGGAAGGTGGTGAAGGGAGGATGGGGAGGAGGAGAGGAGTCGATGAATTGATTGAAATATGATGAATAGTTTAAACGCCAGGTCACATGAATAGTTCAGCATCTGACTTGTTATCTTGACATTGGTGCTGTAAACTTTATTGAAAAGAGTGAAAAGAAAAATATGATGTAATATGTTTAGTTTGACACAAAACTTTCACAGTAAATATCTTTAATGTTCTCGATGTATGTGGTTAAAGCATTCATAGAAAAGAGTGTAGGTCATGTTGTGTCCGTCTGTTATCGAAATATCGAATTGTTTTAAATAAAAAACATACAATTGATCAACTTTTATGTGCTATTTCTAACAAAATGTGTTCATTCAAAGACATTTTGCTGAAGCACCTGTGACAAACTTGTGACTTTAGTGGCTTAAGCTAAGCTACGGCAACGATTTTACTTCTGTATCAATATCTAACAGCACTCAATCGTGCTAAATCTTCTCCTTTTTCTTAGCGAGTGGCCTTTCAAAAACGTATTTTCTTTTCTTTTTTTCGTTGCAATTAACATTATTATTTTCAGTGTTAGTTATTTTTTTGCGTCCAAATCGAACTTCGTAACGTCTTCAGCAGCTAAAAGAACATTGAAATCCCACGAGATCACGGCGATGACTGAGGACGAGAGGATACAATCGACTCGATCTTTTAAAGCTGATGTTTGGACATATTTTGGTTTAGGATCAAATGAAAGCAGTTACGACTACATCAAGAGTCATGTGGTCTGTAAATTCTGCAACACCAGAGTTAAGTAGTCGACAATACTACAAATATATACTTGTTACTACAGTATCGAAATATATCGTATAGTTGCCCCCTGTATTGTGTTGTGCTATTGCTAACAAAATGTGCTCATTCAAAATAATTTTGCTGAAGCACCTGTATCAAATTCATAACTTATAATTTGTCTGAAGGTTGACTAAGCTAAGCTAAGCTAAGGAACAGATTTTACTACAACTCCCAGGAGTGAAAAGACAATAACAATCCGACTCATATTTTGATGTGGCTATGACAGTTTGGTAAATACACATTTTGTTTTTTCGGAACCTTGACTGCTAAAACAATGTGGCCCCTGAGTTTTACTCCTATGTTCTAAAGCTAACGTTTGTTACTACTGTGAGTTCAGTTTTTTTAATTTTTATACATTTTTTTTTATTGTAAAAAACACCATTTTTGAATGAGAGCAGATGTTTATTTGCTTTGTACGTACATTTTAGAAACCAGCGTTGAAAAAGTCTTCTGGTTATTGAGAACAAAATATTCCGATAAAACCCCGACAGGCAACATAAAGTTTTTCGATAGTCGGACAAGTTTTCTTGGCCAACAGCTGATGCAAGAAAAAGTCATATTTGCTCTCTTTCTTCTACTTGTTTGTGTTTCAGTCCCTCCAGCTCTAGAAAGCCTTGTGCTCGAGGTGTTCGGTCGATCAAGGACGTGAAGAAGTAGCCGTTGTTTTTATTATTACATTATTTACTCGACAAAAGAATCCATCCTTCAGTTTCAGCATCTTTTTATCGTGAGAAGGTGAAGGACAACAGAGGTTTGAATTCTCTCGTCAAATCGAATAGTTCTGCCCTGATGTGGAGATGTTTTAGTCCTCCTGGCCACTAGGGGGGGCACTGATTCCTAGACTGACTTTACTGTCGTCATTTATTTGCTAGTAAAACTTTGAATGGATACTTTGTACTTTAAATACTTGGCAAAATACCCGCCAGAAATCTTTGTGTGGCCCACCAGAGATGAAATACTACGATATGCGATACATCGCAATTTATTACTGAATATTTGACAGCACTGTGTCATTTGTTTTCAAAAATTACAAAAAAATGATTTGTATATTAGTTTTGTTGTATTTAAAATAATGTTTTATTTTTACAATAGTCCTTATATGGTTCACAGTTATATAAAGTGTATTTTTCAATTACAGCATTTATTCATTTTTGGTTGCAATTAGAGGAAAAATGAAAGCCCACGAGATCTCGGACATGACTGGGGACGAGAGGATACAGTCGACTGCAGCACTTTTTAAAGCTGATGTTTGTACATGTGAAAGTAGTAACGATTTTGTCAAGTTCAAGTACCCAGATACTACAAATACATATATGGCTACATCGGGTTTCTCGCATAAACATTCTGGAATTAATACAAATAAATCTGCTTCTTATTTATGTTTACTGACGAAATACATTTAATTTGTTCGACAAGTTTGTTCCCTCGACAGGAATTAAAGAATCGAGAGAAATAGGTCACAATGATGTCGTGTCGGTCGGCGACGAAGAAAGAACTGAGCAAGAAGTTCTCGATTAAGTTGTCAGTCACCAGTCCGACTTTTTTTGTTAGAGTCTGAGAAGACAAAGAGATTTTCAAGTGGATTTTTTTTTTGTCTCAGGAAAGAACTGTTGCCGTTGGAGATGATCTGATCCGAGTGCCTCATGGACGCCCATCTGGAGTGCGTCGCCCTCTGCTCTTTTGCCACTAGGGGTGTGAGAAAATATCTATAAACCAATATATATCACAATGTTGTTTTTTTCATTTCTGTATCAATATTTAACAGAACTGCATCAATTGTTGTTGTGGGGGGCTTTCAAAAAATGTTGTGTTGTTTATCATATCCTGGAGATGACTGAGGACGAGAGGATACAGTCGACTATTTGGACATATTTTGGTTTCAAAACAAATGAAAGCAGTTACGACTTTGTCAAGAGTCATGTGGTCTGTAAATTCTGCCACACCAGAGTCAAGTACTATAACAATATTACAAAGATTCTGGCGATGACTGAGGACGAGAGGATACAGTCAACTCCAACTTCAGCTTTTAACTTTTAAAAGCTTATATTTGGACATATTTTGGTTTCATAACAAAAGAAAACAGTTACGACTTCATCAAGAGTCATGTGGTCTGAAAATTCTACAACACCAGAGTGAAGTACTCGACAATACTACAAAGATTCTGGTGATGACTGAGGTCGAGAGGATACAGTCAACTCCAGCTTCAGCTTTTAACTTTTAAAAGCTGATGTTTGGACATATTTTGGTTTTCAAAACAAATGAAAGCAGTTACTACTTCGTCAATCGAACTTCGTAACGTCCTCAGCAGCTAAAAGAACATTGAAATCCCACGAGATCACGGCGATGACTGAGGACGAGAGGATACAATCGACTCAATCATTTAAAGCTGATGGTATCGCATCGTCAGATTCTTGCCAATACACACCCTTTTTCATTAAAACTATCATTTTTACAGAGAAAAATGTCCTTATTATGAAACGACAATTAAAATAGCTGTTACAAAATACTACACACACATCTGCACACACACCCCTCCCTCCTCTCTCTCTCTCTCTCTCTCTCTCTCTCTCTCTCTCTCTCGTCCTCTTTCTCTCCCCCTCTCTCTCTCTCCCTCCCAGAGTCACAGTGGCCACTGGATCCACCGCAGTGAGGACTGGGTGAAGCAGAGAGAGAGAGGGGGAGACTCATGATGGGAGAGCAGCAGTCAGACCAGACCCACAAATAAGAGGTGGAGGAGAGAGGAAGAGGAGGAAGAAGAGGAGGAAGAAGAGGAGGAAGAGGAAGAGGAGGAGGAGGACCAAACCCACCAGCATCCCTGGTGCGATCTTCCCTGCTGAAGGAGCGCGCACGACTCGTGTCAGGGTGAGTGTTCTCCCCCAATTCCATCAACTACACAACTGTGTGACGGAGACGCCTTTCGTTCCTTTCCCGCGCGTGCACGTCTGCGCGCACACGTTTTCTTTCTTTTTAATCCAGATGTTATGAGATATTTGCAGTCACGTGTCATGTCTCAAACCTCCCCCCCCCCCAAAAAAAAACTCTGCGTGAGATGCATGTGAGTCCGTCCTACACAAACGTGTAGTTGTGGAAAGACGCACTTGTGTTTGTGCGCGCGTGTGTGCGTGTGTGTGTGTTGCGTGAGCTGCGCAGCGTGAGCAAAACCCACCCATTGAGTCACACCACGTCGTGGTTCCGAAAGTCCGTGGAGAGGTTCCGAACCCCCCCGTGATGGACTCTCAAGGTTGGTCAGTCACACGTGCGAGAAGCGCTCACGGTGTGTACGCGTGCGTGTGCGCGTGAAATCTCGGAACATTTATTTTTTTATTCCCCCCCTCCTATTTCTACTGAAGTTTACCAATTTTTTTTTAGTGTTTTTTAAATTAAAACGATCTAAAAAAGTTAGTTTTAAGGATATTTTTAATAAATACATTTAGAGAATTAAACTAAACCAAAAACCCCTTTCAACTTATTTTGTTTTTAATATAAATTCTATTTCTCTTCTGGGCTGTTGACACAGCTTCTGAAATAATCTTTTAACAAATAACAAATGTAAAAAAAAAGGAGTCATAATTGTCTGCTTCTGTTAAAGTGCTCTCTATGGACACTTAATGGAGTCTGAAAATTTAAGCTTCTATCAACCTGACCTGTGTGTCCTCGTACGTTATCTGACTCAAATCTTTCGTTTTTTTGTCAAAAACTACATCAGGGGCGAGCGATTACTTTTCCTCAAGGGCCACAAGTTTAATTAGGTACAATTTAAAATATAAAACATGATAAAATACATGTTTTTTTTAATATATATATATATATATATATATATATATATATATATTCTTCAATTAAAAGAGAGATACTTACAAAAAGGACAAATAAAATAAACAAAAAACAAAATAAATGTGTTGGTATTAAAGGAAATGAATAATAAGAATAAAAACGAAATGAAATCGTAAGTTTCTAAAAGGGGTATTTTTACCTGACCATAGTTTGACCTCATTAGTTCCACATACAGTCAAAAGACCACAAATCCACATCTTTCAATAGCAGAAATAAATATATAACAGGAAGTCTAAACATATTGATAATAACTTTATTATTGCCATTTGGGATTTTACATCAAGTCTTTCCGGAATGTTTAGCACATTGCTTTCCTTCAGCTCCTTGAATCATTTTTTCATTGAATTCCATTCAATCTGCATCAAAAAAAGTTTCCAGATTAATTGTGGACATTTTGGAACTTTTTTATGCATTTTTTTTCAATGGGAAAGCTTGCACTGTACTATGTAGATAAGAATAAGAAAGACAAAGATTTTCTTCCAGTAAAATGATTACAAAACAACCTTCAACGAGGGAAGTTGCGAGGGATCAGGACAGCAGGATAAAATAATGCAGAAAAAGGTGGACACCTCGAAACAAAAGCAAAGCAGGTGTTAAAAAAAAGGGCAACACGAGGTCAGAAAATTCAATTTAACCTTTTATATATATTAAACCATTTCAACTTTTTGTAGGTACTAAGTCAGTATTCTCTTACATTGAGAAATGGAAGCAGTTTATATATTAAAACATTAAAGATTTTCAAAGATATCCACAAGTTTTATTAATAATGTAGTTTGGGTTTATTTTGTATTTTCGTGTTGATAGATTGAGTCTTTAAATCAGGTTTTCCGCTGCAAAGGAAACTTCTTCAGAAGGCTTTCATTTGGGAGGAGCCACGAGGCAGACCCAGAGGCAGATGGTGAGACTCCATCTATAGGTGTTGTTGGGAGTCTGGGAAGGAGCTGGAGATTTCCTCTGGGTTCACCTATAAACAGATGTTTTCAACAGTCCTGCGGTTGCCTCAGTGGTTTCCCTCCTTAACATATCTTGAGCATCGTACTCACAACTTTCCTCTACAAGACTTCCTTTACCACATACTAATCTTATCCTCTAAATAGTTCACCACTTCAACCATATTTTCAAACTTTTCCCTGATCTTCCTTAGAGATTAAAACGAAAAAATGTTTTCATATTCTTCTCTCATCGGCAACTTCATAACGATCCCCCTATAGGATTTGATGCGATATATTCAGCTTCCAATACAATTCAATACGGTATATGTTCAGGACACGACATGATTCGATACAATATATTCAGCTCACGATACGATTTTATACAATATATTCAGATCACAATTCTATATGATATATTCAGCACACAATACAATTTGATATATTCAACTCAAGATACGATTCGATATATATTCAGCTCACGATACAATTTGATAAAATAAATTCAGCTCACAATACGATTCGATATATTCAGCTCAAGGTACGATTTGATATATACAGGTCAAGGTACGATGTGATATATTCAACTTACGATACAATTCAATGCTATATATTCAGCTCAAGATACAATTCGATATATTCAGTTCACGATACGATTCGATACGATAAATATTCAGCTCAAGATTCGATACGATATATTCAGCTCAAGATTCAATACGATATATTCAGCTCAAGATTCGATACGATATATTCAGCTCAAGATTCGATACGATAAATATTCAGCTCAAGATTCGATACGATATATTCAGCTCAAGTAAGTAAGTAAGTAAGTAATATTTATTTATATAGCGCTTTTCGAGACCAGGGTCACAAAGCGCTTAAACAATCAAAACAATACTCAAAAAAGTACATACTTTAACGATTCAATGTGATATATTCAGCTCAAGATTCGATACGATATATTCAGCTCAAGGTACGATTCGATACGATATATTCAGCTCAAGGTACGATTCGATACGATATATTTAGCTCAAGGTACGATGCGCTATATTTAACTCACGATACAATTCAATGCGATATATTCAGCTCAAGATTCGATACGATATATTCAGCTCAAGGTACAATTCGATACGATATATTCAGCTCAAGGTACAATTCGATACGATATATTCAGCTCAAGGTACGATTCGATACGATATATTCAGCTCAAGGTACGATTCGATACGATATATTCAGCTCAAGGTACGATTCGATGCGCTATATTCAGCTCAAGGTACGATTCGATACGATATATTCAGCTCAAGGTACGATTCGATACGATATATTCAGCTCAAGGTACGATTCGATGCGCTATATTCAGCTCAAAGTACGATTCGATACGATATATTCAGCTCAAGGTACGATTCGATACGATATATTCAGCTCAAGGTACGATTCGATGCGCTATATTTAACTCACGATACAATTCAATGTGATATATTCAGCTCAAGATACGATTTGATACGATATATTCAGCTCAAGATACGATTTGATACGATATATTTAGCTCAAGATACGATACGATATATTCAGCCCACGATAAGATACAATTCCATATATTCAGCTCTCTATAGGATTTGATAATACATATTCATCTCCTGAGACGATACTTTCACAATCACACAGTTACTGCGGACAAACTTCAAGTCTCTTGACATTGCGTCGCAGAATCACAGCTCAACTTGTGAAATTGAAGACTTTCTGCTCTTTTAAGTCTTTTTTTTTCTTTCCTCCCAACAACCCGTGGCAGGTGCGTATTGTTCACGAGGCTAATTGAGAAGTGATGAGAAGAAACTCTTGGGAGTGAAAGAAAAAAAAGCAATTGGATGCAATCAGCCGGATGTCTGATGCAATCATCCGCAATCAGGTGAAAAATTACATTTTCCAACGTCGACTGTAAACATATTATCTGTAATAAAAAGCTTTCTGCAGACGATGACTCACTGCACAGAGAGAGAGAAACACAAACTCCGGCCAAAGATATGCAACAATATTCCTGTTTGTACGGCTGATGGTGGAGGTCTCAGGCCACGCCCCCTTTTCCCACCTGATGCCACGCCGTAGATTGTGACAGATTACAGGGAATTAAACCTTTTGTCCCCCCGCGGCTTCTATCTAAGCAATTCAATTGTCTCATTACTTTCTGGCCCAGGGGCCCGTCTCACCCAGCTAAAATTGGACCGTTATCTCCCATCTAACTGATTTTCTGCCTTCAGCCTCAAACCCGACTTCACAGACGATTCGAAATACTTTTTTAAACATGTATTCTTGAGCCGTCAATCACGGCACATGAATCGAATTTAGATAGAAGTCACGGATGATAAGGATGTTCGGTGGGCGAGTGAGTTGGATTAAAATGGTAAAGTTGCAAAGAAGGTTCAGCGTTTAACATTTTTAATATTTCAATAATAACCGAGAGCCTCAGATTTATTGAAGAAAATGAACGTCAACAACACATTAATTCTTGCAAACCTGGAACATTATTGATCTTTTGAGGCATATTTCTGAATTATTCATTTCTGTCACTCATGCAAAAGTTTAATTTCTCAATATTATGCACCAAATGTAAACTGTGTAATCAAAGTATACTGATAAAGTTCATAAGGATTTAACTAATTTAAGAAAAATGTTGTTTTTTCACTTTCAAGAAAAGTATTTTAAGGAACTCCGTGGTTGATATCAATTGCAAAACAGAATTTTTGAAACTTAATTATATTATTAGGTCGCAGGTTTTCTGATTTTTAACAAACTACAATATAATATCACTGATATAGTTTAACACATTGAAGGAATACTAATGTAATATATTCTTCAGAATGAACCCCCTCAGGTGTCAATGACTATAAATAGAGTAAATATGAATAATAAAAATGTCTAAAAATAAAGACTTAGCCAATTTTGTTAAGGTGAAGTCATTCCTGAAAAAATATATATATATTATTGTTGCTAATGTCAAAATGAATAAATAACTGCATCACAATTTCAAAACTAATCACGTAAAAAACTGCCATTGATTAATAATAGGGTTTAAATTATTATTATTATTTTTTTTATATAATATATTATTATTTAAACCTGTAAAAAATAGAAAGAAAAATATTTGACTTTCTTCAATGATTTGACTGTGTATCATTACTTCAATGAGCTGCTTTTCCTACACAAAATCTTTGAAATTGCTTTTCATTTTTGCCAAGAACGAATTAAAAAAACAGCTTGAGACCCAGTTACAACTGATGGAAGGTCATCAAGTTAAAGAAGACGAGGATAGTCGCCAGGGATCTCAAGAGCAGAAGAAGAGAAAAGGGTCAATACCTTAATAGTACTATGAAGGCAAAGCAGACGTTGTCTGTCAAAAATGTAAATATTTATACACATTTTATTATAATTCTATAGTTTTGAATAATTTTCTGACCAAGGATTGAAACACAGCAAGAGTTTTGTGGCTTTTTTCATGTTAATTACGTATTAAAACATTTTAAAAGTTTTAAATAGAGGTAGAAAAGCATCAATCAAATGTGATGCTTGAGGAAGAATCAGTCATCGTTGACTTTGTCATTTCTGTATTTTAAGAGACATTTTTAGTTCATTTTTTAATTGGACGCTTTTGCTTCTCATGTCACTCCATCACTAGATGTTCTACAGTAATTCTCACCTGTCAGTAATTTAGCACCGGAGGGTGAAGATGGTATTAAAGGTTTAATGATCCGAGAGTCTGATGGACATTGAATTGAGCAGCAGGTCGACACACTCTGAAAACTCTCGCTCTGGTTGAAATAATTCCTTCGATCAACTTGCCCTCTGACTTTCTACAGTTTAGTTTGTTATTAAGAGAAGAAACAAATCTATCAAACAATCTATTGTTGTTATTGTCATCAAATTATATTTGTTTGTTATGCTTGTATTCAGGAAACGTTTATATGATGATTATAGTGATGATGTTTATGATGATGACGATGATGATGAAGATATTGATGAAGATAATAGTGGTGGTGATGATGAAGATGAAGATGAAGATGATGGAGATATTGATGAAAATAATAGTGGTGATGATGATGAACATGAAGATGAAGATGAAGATGAAGATGAAGATGAAGATGAAGATGCAGATTAAGATGAAGATAGAGATGAAGATGAAGATTATGAAGATATTGATGAAAATAATGGTGGTGATGATGGGAATGAAGATGATGATGATGATGATGATGATGATGATATTGATGATGAAGATGAAGATGAAGATGAAGATGATGATGATGATGATGATGATGATGATGATGATGATAATAACGGTGATGATGATGATGATGATGAAGATGATGATATTGTTAATGATATTGATATTGATATTGATATTGATATTGATATTGATATTGAAGATGATGATGAAGATGAAGATGATGATATTGTTAATGATATTGATATTGTTAATAATATCGATGATGAAGATGAAGATGAAGATGAAGATGATGATGATGATGATGATATTGATATGGTTATTGATATTGATATTGATATTGATATTGATATTGATATTGATATTGATATTGATATTGATGATGATGATGATGGTGATGATATTGTTATGAATGATGAAGAACAAGAGTCATCAGGATATCTGATGTCGTGTTTGTAAAGTAACAGATCGATGCTTTTCTCTCTGAGAGTATTTCATTCCTTCAAACCTCCAGCTGCCACAAATCACTATTAATAATTCACCATCAATGAACCCCATCAGTGAACCCCATCTGTCAACCCCCCATCAATGAACCCCCATCAGTGAACCCACCATCAATGAACCCTGTCAGTAAACTCCATCATCTTAACAATCTCTCGATGTAAGACTCACGAAGTATCTTTCAACCAGAGACTCGACTCAAATGATCTTCTACTGCACCCCAGGGGTCCCTTTAATAGAGCAGATGACTTTATCTTCACCGACTCGGATCAGAAAGGATCAACTCAAAGAGTGAATGTTTTAAAGCAGTGAACGTTTACATGACATTAAAACCTCCCTCACAGAATAAATAACTAGTACACGGTTTAGTTTAAAACTGGGTTAACTATGGACAAGTTAGTGAGATCCTACAGTAGTTTACAGGACAAAACTGTTACTCCAACATCTTCATGAACGTCATCTCCTTTAATTATTCCTTCTTGACAGAATCCAACGCAAACTATTTTCATATTCCTTCTATTATATTAGCACTTTTATAATGATCCCCCAGGTGGCAGCGTTCTCTCTTATTTATTTAATGGACACACTGCTGGCCAGGACTGTAGAGATACACTTATCTCACGATACTATTCCATACTTTATATATCTGATGATACAATAGTTTCAGCTCACGATATAATCTGATGCAACATTTTTGTCTCATGATAGGATTCGATACATTATATTCTGCTGACAATACGATAAGACACAATATATTCAGCTCATGATATGATTAGGTATGATATTGTTGGCTCACAATATGATTTGATACAATCTTTTAGACTCAGAATACAATATTTTCAGCTCACAATACGATTTAATAATGATATATTTAGCTCACAATACGATTATTTCAGCTCACGATATTATACGATACGATATATTCACTTCACGATACAATATTTTCAGCTCACAATACGATTTAATATAATATATTTAGCTCACGATACGATTCGATACGATATATTCTCCTCAGGATACGATCATTTTTGCTCACAATAAGATTTGTGACAATATTTTTGGCTCACAATACGATTTGATATAATATTTTTGGCTCACAATACGATTTGATACAATATTTTTGGCTCACAATACGATTTGATATAATATTTTTGGCTCACAATACGATTTGATACAATATTTTTGGCTCACAATACGATTTGATATAATATTTTTGGCTCACAATACGATTTGATACAATATTTTTGGCTCACAATACGATATTTTTGGCTTACGATACGATATTTTTTACTCACAATACAATTTGATACAATATTTTTGGCTCACGATACGATATTTTTGGCTTACGATACGATATTTTTGGCTTACAATACAATTTGATACAATATTTTTGGCTAACGATACGATATTTTTGGCTCACGATACAATATTTTTGGCTTACGATACGATATTTTTTGCTCACAATACAATTTGATACAATATTTTTGGCTCACGATATGATATTTTTGGCTTACAATACGATATTTTTGGCTCACGATACAATATTTTTGGCTTACAATACGATATTTTTGGCTCATGATACGATATTTTTGGCTCATGATACGATATTTTTGGCTTACGATACGATATTTTTTGCTCACAATACAATTTGATACGATATTTTTCGCTCACGATACGATTCTTTGGATATTTATTTTCCTCACAATAAGATTTGATACGATATTTTTCGCTCACGATACGATATTTTAAGCTCACAATACGATTCAATACGATATTTTGGCAACTATCATAATAACTATTTTCAGCCAGAAATGATCAGAAATATAAATAATTTCTTAGATAAGATTATGCAGAAGTCAAAAGGAGCTGAGGAGGAGAAGAAAAAAAGGTTAAATCGCCTCCTGGCACCTGAAGAAGAGCAAGTTGCACCAACTTGGTTTGCCGAAAAATAATTTGATTTTAAAAGTGTGGAAATGGCCTAGAATGGGTAAAAATTTATACTTTAACACAAACAAGTTTATAATATTGCACAACATGGCGTCTCCTCTGATGGAAGGTAGTTTTCTGAGCTCAGCGAGGAGCTTCAGCTGAACCTCATCTTTCCGAGTGTGTGAGCATCTGTGTTACATCAGCGGGAGAACACGCCTGATTTCACTCCCGTCAGCCTCCGCGGGAAGGAAAGGTTGAATCTGAGACGCTTAATCATCCGCCGAACGACTCCTTCCCTCCCGTGATCACGACGGCGAGTGTCAGACGTGGAAAAAAACAATGGTGCGAGCGTCGCGTCAGAGTGTCGCAGTAATCACACGTCGCTCCTCGTCAAGACAGCAGGCGCCGCAACAATCTTCAAAAACATGTTGTCGTTCCT